>NC_058132.1:376601524-376616554 GCF_016433145.1 Gracilinanus agilis | reverse complement strand
AACGAGGAGAGGGAGAGAGTAGGCGAAACAGGGAGAATCCCCACCAAACCTGTCATCTCCCACCCCTGGATATTAAGGGGGAGAGGAAAGAACCAGCAACTCAACTAGTGTGTGTGTGTGTGGGGGGGGGGTGTGTGTGGGTGTGTGTGTGTGGGGGGGGTGTCAGGTCCAGGACTGTGGGGGCCAGGCACAACAGAGGAACACCACCTGCACCTTCCAGATGAGTCCCTATGATCCGGGATGCACTTCTAACTGCAGCTGTGATAGCAGCATCAGAAGCGGCGGCCCCAGTGGGAGGAAAGAGCTAGTAGGAGAAAGGGAGAGATCACGATTCCATGGGAAAGTGAAGGCGAGGGGCGCACCGGTAGCCACCCCCACCTCTGCCTCCCGCCCCCAACAGTTCAGCACTAGTGGGCAAAGGTATCGAGTTACAAAAAGCCTTTATTGTGGCTGAAGAGTTGCACTCTGTCTCCGTCTGCCGGAGGAAGGGGGGTGGGGAAGCGGGAAGCTATGGGGAACACCGCTGGGCAGGGAGATTACATCAACAACCTCTGCAGCGCAGCCAAACAGCGGTGGCGGGGGTTTCCTCCTTCCCCATTACGGAGTGGGCAAGGGAGGTAATTTCTAGGAGAAACCAGTAGTCGCTTCTGTGCTTTTAACGTAATTTACAGTCGCCAGAAACCATATTAATGATATACGAGCTGGTATGGGGAGGATCCGATTTTATTTCATCTCCTTTTGAAATGGGACTAGGCTTTTTTTTTTTCCTTTTTGAGAAATGCAGAATATGCATAAATATATGCGGAATATACATACACATATATGCACATGCACACACGTACACGAGTATAGCCACATACGTACCTGTGTGTATGTATCAATGGGTAGTATGTGTATATGCATTGTGGATACAGATAGAGGCATCTAAGGGTGTATGTGTGTAAATGCATGTACATTGGATATGATCATATCAATAGCTATATGGGGTGAAGTTATATATCTATCAATAGAAACATCTCCATATATAGCAGTTTTCTTTCTGATACATATATATGTGCATATATATAATATATATTAAGCATGAATACATCTAGAGGAAATTCATTATTTGGGAAATAGATTCTATAAACCTTGAATGTTAAATGATTTTGCAGATTGAATTGAATATTAAAACAAATTTTTAAAAATGGAAAAATAACTCATTGGACTACATAACTGGATATAATAGAAAAGTAATTAGCTGCCTTTCATATAGATGGAGAAGTACATATAACTCTGGGCCTGGAGTTAGAAAGACCTAAAAGTCAATTATGAACTGTGTGATCCTGGGCAAGTCACTTAACCTCTGTTTGCCTCAGTTTCCTCTTCTGTAAAATGATAATAGCTTCTACCTTCCAGTGCTGTTGTGAAGATCAAATGAGATAATAATTGTAAAGCACTTAGCACAGTGCCTGGCATATAGTAAGCTCAACATACATTTTAAATTTATTAACATTTGTATGTATATTTAACATACATGTATGTAAATATAGATCATTAGTAGGTACCAAATAAATACTTGAATATTGACTGTTTATATACATATATACATTTATCTATCCATCATTCAAAATACAGACAACTAGATATAGATGTACATATATATACTTAGAGGGCAAAAATTGTGTTTTGACTTTCTCTCTCTATATATATACACCTAATGTTTAACAACGTGCTTGGTATATAGTAGATGGTTAATAAATGATTGTTGACTATTGACTATGTATAATTATGCACTTATATATCATATGAGGATATGTACACATATACGCACACAAACAATGATCACTTTAGAAGCTGCTAATTGTATTTTATATTATATAGTTTTACATCCAGTCCTTATAGGTATGGAATTTTAACACTGGGGGCTTATAGAATTTGTTTCCCAAATTAGGATTTTGTCTTAGATTTGATATTAGTCAAAATTGAAAAGAATGTTCTACGTAAGTGACAAATAGAGGATCACAGTGGGACTGCAATTAGAAAATAATTTGGGGATACTTTCAGAATGTAACAATCTTCATTTAAGCTAGTTTTCAGTACTTACACTGATACTAAATGAAGTATAACTTATTTTCTTCAAAAACATTTGATAAAGAACTCTAGAGCTTCTCCAATCACAATGGCAGAAATTTTTTCCTGTTCTTGATGAACCTACTTCTTCCTCAGATAGAGTATAAATTGTTCCCCTTTTTGAAAATCAGTAGTCCCTTTTCTCTAATCTGCTATTCTGGAAATGCAGAACAACCACTTATAGACTTCAATAATAATAGCTGATATTTACACGGTGCTTTGCATTGCTTTTGCATAGTGCAATATATATTGAATCATTTGAGCCTTGCTACAACCCTGTAATATAAATGCCATCGCTCTTATTTTATTTCTAGGAGAGTCAACTGAGACCGGAGGGAACCTAAGTTTCCCCATCTGTAAAATGAACTGGAGAAGAAAATGGCAAACTACTCCAACATCTCTACTATGAATACCCTGAATGGGGTGACAAAGTGTTTGACATGACTGAGTGTGGATTTAAAACCAGATATTCATGCTATCAAATTTAACATTCTTACCCATTATGTAGTAAGAGTTAGAAGGAACCTTAAATATCATCTAATCCAACTCCTAGGAATCAAAGTCCCTTATTAAATGATTTGTCCAAGGTCACTTAGTAAATTAGGGGTAGACTAGTATCCTGGTGTCCTTGATTTTTAGGCCAATATTTTTTTCCCCACCATGACATACTTCTTTGACCTAGATGAGTTTGTCTTCTTCTTCCATCCACCCATGGAAGATAATATAGGCTTGGAGAAAGGTTGAGGAAGTAGGTAGACAAATTGAGGTGGTCAAGTCAAACTTTAGTCACTGAGCCTGACTGATTTATTCCATTTACGTCTGTTTGGGGAGGAAAAATTCAATTTGGTTTTGAGAAAGACAAGTGACTTCTATTAAGTTTAGTGACCCAAGTGAAAGAGAATTTTAAGTTTGTTTAAATTGCCTTTAAGGAAGCTACTGTGGTAGAGTGGAAAGAGGGCCTGGCCTGGAGGCAGGAAGCCTTCCTGAGTTCAAATAGGGTCTTAAACACTCACTAGCTGTGTGACCCTAGGTAAGTCAGTTTTCTTATCTGTAAAATGAGCTGGAAAAGAAAGAAATGGCAAATCACTCCAGTATCTTTGCCAAGAAAAACCCAAATGGGATCACAAAGAGTCAGACAGACTGAAACCACTGAACAACAAAGTAGTCTTTAAAGAGAAGCAATGTTTCCTCATTCCTCAAACATCTCTAGAGGATATGAAGTGGACCCTTTTCCAATTTTATGCAGTCACATAATTGAGAAGCAAGAAATAGTGGTCTGGAGGAAATCTGTTTATAAATAAAAAAAATGATTCCTTGAAACACTGCAGTTCTAAGGGATATTCAGTAAAATCTTAATTCTGTTTATTTTGCCTTCATTTTACAATATATCCAAGACAACTACGATTATAAACTAGTCTCTTGGCATAGACCCTAGGAACAGTATTATTTTATAAAAGCATATTTCAGTCTAAGAACAAAACTCTTTTGGAATAAAAAGACTTTTAAGAAAATAATCTTCTTGTTTACTTAATGATTTTTAAAAATTCAGATCCACATTTTCATCAGAATAGGGAGCCCAAGTTAAGTAATTTTTTTACAAATGTATATCTGTGCCAGCTCTTCAATTTTCAATCTTAGATAGTTGCCTGGGGGCATTGAGAAGTTAAAAGACTTTTCCAAGGTCATAATGATAGCTTATGTCATAGGTGAGACAACAAGTCAGCAAAATTCTTAAACTCAACATGTCCAAGTCAGAATTCATTTTGTCTGTCTTACCCTCAGCCTCTTCTGAAATTTAATTTTTACTGTTAAGGATGTTACTCAGTAGCTAGGTCCATAATCTCGGCATCATTCTTGATTTTTCATTTTCACTGGCCCCACACATCAAATCCTTTGCTAAATCTTGTCATTTCTACATTCATGACATCTCTCTTATATGACCCCCTCCCTTCACTCTCACAGCCACCATACTAGGTCAGGCTTTCATCACCTCTTATCTGAGTTATTATAAACCCTTCCAATTTGTCTCATTCTCCCCACCCAACTCCCTAGGTGATTTTTCTAAGTCATCCTCCCATCCATGAACTCCAATGACTCTATTACCTCCAGAATCAAATGTAAAGTCTACTATTTGGCATTTAAAAATCTTCATAACTTAGACCCTTCTTCATTTTCCATTCTTCTTATACTTCCTTCCAAACAATTCACAATCCAACTAGAGTGACATAGTTGTTGTTCCTCCAACATGACAGGGGCAGCTAGGCAGCATCCTGGGTAAAAGAGTGTTGGGACCTTAGTCAGGAAAACATGAGTTCAAATATAACCTGAGATACCTACTAGGTGTGTGACCCTATATAATTCACTTAATCCTGTTTGCCTCAGTTTCCTAATCTGAAAAATGAGCTGTAGCAGGAAATGACAGATAGAATGAAACAATTAAACAAAAACAAAATCCAACATAATACACATTTTTTTGGTGCTTTAACACCAGCTCTCCTCCATTCCTGGAATGTTTTGTCTCTTTACTTACACGTCTTAAGTTTCCCTGGTTTCAAGATTTAGCCTAAATCCCATACTCTTCAAAAGACCTTGCCCGATCTGCATAACTACTCTTGCCCATTCTTCTGAAATTATCTTTCACATCTATCTATTATCTATCTATCTATCTATCTATCTATCTATCTATCTATCTATCTATCTATCTGTCTGTCTATNTCTATCTATCTATCTATCTATCTATCTATCTATCTATCTATCTATCTGTATGTCTGTCTATCTCTGGCTACATATTTTTGTCTGTCTTGTCTATTGATATAATATCTCGTATCTGGACAAGTCATTCAACCTTTATCTACCTCAGTTTCCTCATCTGTAAAAGATAGATAATGATAGCATCTACCATGTGGTGTTGTTGTGAAGATGAAATAACATAATATTTATAAAAGACATACTACAGTGTCTATTATGTGGTAGGCACTATATAAGTGCTAATGATGATTATGTTGATGGACCTAGTTATTCACATGTTGTCTCCCTCATTAGAAATTTAACATCTTGAGGGCAGAGGCTATTTTTGCCTGTCTTCATATCCCCAGTGATTACTAGGATGCTCATACATAGAAGTGTTTATGAATATTTGTTGAGGGGGCAGCTGGGTGGGTCAGTAGTTTGACAAGTAGGCCCAGAGACAGGAGGTCCTGGGTTCAAATCTAGCCTCAGACATTGTGTGATTCTAGGCAAGTCACTTAACTCCCATTGCCTAGCCCTTGCCACTTTTCTGCCACTTTTCTGACAATACACAATATTGATTTTAAGGCAAAAGGTAAGGATTTTTTAGAAAAAAGAATATTTGTTGACTGATTCAAAAGGACCCAAGATGAAATATGATACCTTTCATATTTCATATATACCTGGAAAATTGTGACATAATTTTTAGGTAAAATCAATATGGGAAGTATTTTTGTTTAACTGTGTATTCATTACAAGAATTTTGTTTCTCCTTCTAAATTGGGGCAGGAGAAAGAGAAAGGAGAACATATTTTTCTTTATTGAAAAAAATGAATTGGATTTAAAAATGACATGTTTATTGACTATGTTAGAACTAGAAGTGATCTTAGAAATCATCTAGTTCAGGAGTTTTAAACTTGAGGTTGATGAACTTTGAAAAAAAATTCAGCAGCTATATTTAAATATAATTGATTTCCTTTGTAATCATGATGAATTTTATTTTATGCATTTAAAAACATAATTCTGAGAAAGTGTTCATAAGCTTCACCAAATAGCCAAAGTGGTCCATGGGTAAAGATCACTGAGGGTTTGTCAAAAGTTGCAGGTAGTTAGTAGCAGAGCCAAGACTCAAATCACAATATACTGATTCTTTTCCCAGTGATTTCCCCTCCAATTCACACTACCTCAAATAAATTTATTCAGGGCTTCTGAAAGGTGTTTATTGAAATGGTTTGTAGATTCTCTTTTCTTCCATCTTCATATTTATTCTGTCCAATCTCGGAAAAGCTTCCCATGCCTGCTTCTATGATTTGCATCCAGGATGTTTCCCTCCAGGTTAATTCAAATTTCATAAAATCACTGTTAAGTATGCATTGGGCATACTTCATAAGTTACAGATAATGCAAGGAAAATATAAACACAAAGTAGTTCTGGAAATATATAGAGAAAGTATGTCACATATCCATAATAAGGTAAAAGAATTATAGAAGTAGTAAGGAAATTTAGGCAAATACCACATTAAAAAGGGACATTTGTCGATAGAAAGGTACAGTTTGTCCCCTGGGCACTTCTAGTGGAATATATTTCATGCCAACTCCTCCTCTTCTCTCTGACTTCAGAGGACTCACCATATGTCTTCAAAGTCAGAAACCTTATCTTCAGTACAGTGTATTACTTGCTGAGCTTGTATGTATCTGCATACCTCCTTTTCTAGTTAGAGAGGGTGTAATTCTTTGATTGTCACACAATTATAGGTCAATCCAATTTTCAGGGGCTTTGGAATCTGATAGAAGAAACTCAAGTCTGTTCTTAATAAGAATCTGTCAGCTTGATGCTACTTCCCAAGACTAACAACTTTTTACAGAAATCCTTTGTGATGATATGAGCCCGTAGCACAGTGGGTACTGCATTTTCCCCTTTAATATATGGTTCTGTTTTATATTCTCCTGAAACACAAGCTTATTTACATGGAAATTGGTTTGTTTCAAATAGTATGACTTAGTATGAACATTAAGAGAGAGGAAGTGTGATGTAGAGTAAAGAATGCCAAATTTGGAGTGAGGACAAACTGGCACCAATTTTGGTAGGAATAGAAACAAGGACAAGTCCCTTAACTCCTCTGAGCCTTCAATTTCTAATCTGTAGCATGAGAGTGATAAGAATAACTGATATTTTACTAAAGGCTGTAAGTCATGTAAAGCACTTCACATACAGTAACCAATGAATCATTTATCACAAAATATTTATTAAGTGCCTACTATGTACTGTTACTTTTCTGAGTGCTGAGGCTATAAAAAGAAATAAAAATCTGTAGGGAGTTCACAATTGAATGAGGAGTTTACAATCTACCAATTGTACATTATCTCATTTAATGTTCAAAACAACCCTGTGAAGAAAGTACTATAAATAGTATTGCTTACATTTTACATATAAGGAAATCAAGATTCAGAAAGGGTCACATCATTGTCACACAGCTAGGAAGTATTAAGATTTCTCTGAATTAAGAATGAAGAATTAAGATTTCTCTCAAAATCCAAGTTACCCCTGCTTCATATAACACAACACTTGAACCACTTAGATCACAAAGAGGTTGTGAAAAAAGTCCCTGGTCAACTTTCAGCATTATATAAATGCAAAATATTATTGCTCTCTCTCTCTCTCTCTCTCTCTCTCTCTCTCTCTCTCTCTCTCTCTCTCTCTCTCTCTGTTTTCAAATGTATGTGAGCTCTAGACTTTAAGTAAGTGTCAGTGAGATAGGTCAGTTGTTTACAACAACTCAGTTCTATGATTTTGTCAATTTAGGGAACTCTGGGGATAAACACACCTTTTCTCAATGCAAAACAAGACTTCTGTATCTCATAGTTTTCCTTTATCCTTGGCAGCATCATCATGTTAATGTGGTAGACGGGATGTGAACTCTGGCTTTCCTGACTTGAAGACCTGCTTACTTTTGACTATTTCATGCATTCTCTCTTTCCATACATAGTGATTGTTATGAATTGTGACCTCATTAGCTAATGGTTTGTTTTTGTTCATTTAAAAAGCTCTTTTTGGAACCTATGATGAATTTTTCTTTTTAAAAAACTTTGCTTTTTAAAAAACAAACTATATACATCTTGGATCAAAATTGTT
This sequence comes from Gracilinanus agilis, assembly GCF_016433145.1. Taxonomy (NCBI): domain Eukaryota; kingdom Metazoa; phylum Chordata; class Mammalia; order Didelphimorphia; family Didelphidae; genus Gracilinanus; species Gracilinanus agilis. The sequence continues at coordinate 376,608,583 of NC_058132.1, read as the reverse complement.
TAATAGGGGAGGCAGAACTAAGGTGGTGGAGTAGTAGGAAGTACAGTTCAGCTCCTTCAACCTTCCTTCAAAAAATAAACAAATAAATATCTCCCTTCAACAGACTTAGGAAACATAACAGGCTGAAATCTAATAAAAAAGCACAAGAAAGTTATCTTTCTACCACTGGTCAGAATAGGGGGACAAATAAAAGGTTTGTTTATATTGGGAATGGGGATTAGACAGAAGTGTTCCATAGGCAGAGCATTCTAATACCCCCAAAGAGCTATGCTCCAAGCCTGGAGGAGATCTAAAATATATATTGGGAAATATTGACTTTGGCCTTGTCTAGGAACAGGTGCCAGCAGGCAGCTTTCTGGCTGTTTTCCAGTTGTTGGTCACATATTCAGGGCAGATGAAAGAAAGGACTTGTACCCAGGGGTGGTAATCTGGGGTAAAGGGAAGTAAATTCTAGACCATGTATTGAAGAATAGGTAAGTTCAGAAGAAAGTAACAGTAATATGACTTGGACCCCAGGAACAAATCAGGGTCTCATTTCTAGCTTTTAGTCCAAACTGAATCTTAAAGAGGAGTAACAAGGGCAGGAATCACAGATCAAAGAGAAACCTAAAATTCTGACATTCTGAACCAGCAGAGCTTCCCAGCTGGTTGATAGTGGCTGAGTCCAATAGCATTCTACTATTGCTTAGATCTAAACCCAGGTCTGAACTTGCAGAACTCAAACCAAGGATGCAATGATTACATTTTGCCTTAGATCAGACCACATTGAGAACACTGAAAACTTGCATGTTCCCAGCCTCAGATCCTGAACTAGAACAATACTTAATACCCCATGAAAGCAACAGCAGGATCAGCCCATATGTTCCCCCCAGAAGTACCCAAAACCCAGTCCTAAAATTTAAGTCTGAAGGCAAGAATAGACTGGAATCAAACAACAACAACAACAAAACTCACCAAGAAAAGGATATTAGGTGATTAGGACACTCAAGGCACAAACTCAGAAGCAGAGAATGACTCCCAAACATTTAAAAGCAAAATCTCATAGTAAAACACAGCTTGGATACAAATTCAACTAACATTCCTGGAACAGATAAAGTAAGAATTCAAAAAAAGAGCTTAAAATGCTTAGAACATCTTTAAGAAGGAGAGTGGTAGAGAAAAAAATATGAAAAAGAAATTAAATCTACAGAAGAAAGAATTGAAAAAGGAATTAACAGCTTACCCCAAGAATTACCAAACCTTGTGCAAGTAACAAATTCCCTAAGAATTAGAATAAATCAAAGAGAAGCCGATGACTCCATAAGACAACAAGAAACATTAAAACATCCCAGAATGAAAAATAGAAGAAAATATAAGATATCTCATAGCAAAAACAATTGACCTGAAAAATAACTGAAGAAACTAAAATTTTGGAAACATTGAACTATCTGAATAACATTTGCAAAACAAACAAAAAAAGAATCGAGACATCATATTTCAAAATAATTTATCAGAAAACTGCCAGATCTCTTAGAAGGCAAAGTGGGGCAAAGTAGAAATGCAAAAAAATTAAATTTTAAGATGAAAACTTCCAGGAAGATAATGGTGAAAGAAAAAAATGCTACAAGCAACAAGACAAAAAGAGCTGAAGTACCAAGGTGCTACAGATTCAATTTAGCAACCATCACTTTAAGGGAGCAGAGCTTGGCGTATGATAATCTAGAAAGGAAAGGAGATAGACTTACAGTCAAGATAACTTTTCCCAACAAAATTGAAAAAAATCTTATGGGGGGAAATGTATCTTTATGAAATAGATGACTTCCAAGCACGTCTGATGAAAAAAAACAGAGCTGTGCAGAAACTTTGAAGTGCAAACATCGGAGTTAAAAGAAACATAAAAAGAAAAACATAAGGGACTAAATAAGGACAAACTGCTTACCTTCATATATGGGGAGATAATAGATGTGTCTGCTCTGAACCCTGTCATCATCAGGGGTCATAGAAAAAGTCTAATTAGACAGAAGACCTAGGAGTGATTGAGTTATGTCTTTTATGTCTTTTTAATTATTTTTCCATGTTTACATGATTTCATTTTCTTTCTCTCCCTTTTTCTGTCCCTCCCTCCAAGAGCTGACAAGCAATTCCACTGAATTGTATAAATATTATTTGCATTATATCTTGATAAGTTTAAAAGAAGAATATAAAGGCAGAAGAAGAGGAATACACAGAAGGAGAGAAAGGAAAGGAAGTAACAGATATTTATCTCACATAATTAGGAGGACAAGAAGACTATTCAGATAAGGAGGGGAAGATAGGAGAGTGATAATCAAAATTTATTTTCTTCTAAGTTGATCAAAGGAAAAAAAATTAAAAAAAAAAGATCAATAGAATGAATGATTTCAGAGAAACCTGGAAAGAATTGTATGAACTAATATAGAGTCGAGAAAACACAAAGAGAATAATTTATTTTAGTGAAAATGATATGTAATAGCAAACGACTTTGAAAGAATTAGAAATTCTGATTTGATCAAACTTAATGGCCCAGGGACAAAATATACTTCCCACTTCCAGATAGAAAAATAAAAGACAAAGTGAAGAATGATAAATGTCTATGTATAATATGTATAAATACAAATATGTTACAAATATGTACATTTACAAATATGTATTATATACATATGCATATTTATACACATTTGTTTTTTAGACATTGACAGTGTGGATATTATTTTGATTGACTATATGTTTTTAACAGGAATTCTGTTTTTTTCTTAACTGGTGGGAGAGGAGAGGATGTGGTGTGAAAGAGAGAAAAAGCAGATTTTTGCTGATTGAAAACACATGTATATATATGCATATATATACATATATAATAATTTAAAGTATTTCATAACTTTCTTTTACTCTTGCCAGACCATAAACTATACTTGGAGCGAATAAAATGAGATTGTATTTTAGGTAAACATACCAGAACTTACACACTCAAGTGGATATTTTCTCCTTGAAAACAGTCATGCTAAAAGGTTTGGCTTTTATTCTAAACATATTACCATTGCTTTTAACCTTTCAAAATGCCTCTCTTTTTCTGTGTCTTTGTCTCTCTATGAATGTCCATTTCTGTCTCTGTCTCTCCCTTTCTTTTTCTCCCTCTCTCAGAATAGTCTGCAGAGACCAGAGTAAATTTTTTTGCAATATCTTCAGTAGTGGAACATGACTACACTATGATTTGTAGAAATAACCAAAAGTCATTTAGAAACAAATTTTGTGATGTTTATGGAAAATAAAGATGAGTAATACACTCTTTGATTAAAAATGGTATGGAATGATAAAAATTATGAGATTGATTTTATTAGTAGATCATAAACTGGTTCTAAAAGCAAAAATACAAAGCTCCAAAAATGTTGAGAGTGGTAAATGCATCACTGGAATAAGTATATAATTTTCCAAGGTGACTACTTTGATGGACCACACTCATTACTTGAAAAACATGTTGTGACTTTGTACATTTCCATGATGCTTTTCTCTATTATAATTTACCTGTTAGATTTTTGCAGAGATCAAAAAAATTTCTAGCACAGGGTAATAATACAAAGTAAAATTAAATCACAAAGCTATAAAAAGTGACTTTATTATGTGACAACAAAAATAGGTAAATATAAAACATTCAATCATTTGAATTTTTAGGCTGATAGTAATAAAAATAAGAGTGAAAGGTACAGATTAATTGATGGGAATGAGGACGGTTTGAATTATGAGGCAAATAACAATGTTACTATGTACTCTTTATTGAAGAGTTAATCTGTGGAAAAGGAGAGAGAGGGTGTTATCTGGTTTATCAAAATATTATACCATTATTAACCCAGAAAGCACAATTGCATAGTAGAAGCATTGGGCTAGGATTCAAGATACCTGGATTCAAATCCTGTGTGACACTGACTGAATGAACTGAACCTTATTTAGGCCTCAGTTTCCTCATGTATTAATAGGAAGAGGACAGATAAAATAGTTCTGGAGGACCTTTCCAACTCTTCCATTAAATCCATTTCATTCAACAAGCATTTGAACTTCTATTTGTGTAAAGCAATGTACTAGGCATTGGAAGAAGTATAAAATTTAGATAAAATGCCGTTCCTGCCCTTTTGGAATAAGAGGAATATGACACATACATAAGTAACTATAGTACAGAATAATAGTAAATAAGGGATGTGTGAGTAAATCCATCTATATGATTTTGAGACAGGAATAATCATTATGAATTGAGGAACCAGGGAAGCCTTCCCACAAAAGCATATGTTTGAGGGATTTTAGAAGACAAGTAAGAATTTTATAGAGAGGAGAAAATAGTAATAATAATAATAGTAATGATAATAGCTAGTATTTATATAGGCTTTAACATGTGAAAAAATACTTTACAAATATTACTTCATCTTATCCTCACGGGGAGGTAGCTGATATTAAGATCTCCATATTGTAAATAATAAAACTGAAGCAGACAAAGGATAAATGTTACTTGCCACGATGTCATCTAGGAAACATCTGAGACTAGATCTGAACTCAGGTCTGTCTGTCTCTGGGTCCCATGTTCTATCCATTTTGCTATGTATTTTAGGCATGAGTAAAGACATGGAATTATAAAAGTGCAAAGGATGCACAACAAGCAGTGATCAATCCAATTGTATTACAATTCAGAATACATATATTGTGACACAAGGCAGGACAGGCAGAGTGGAATCACATTGTGGAGAGCTTAGAATGTCAAAAAAAAGTGTTATTCAGGTTCCGGGTTAAGATGGCGGCAGAGTAAGAAGCAGCTCTTAACTTCTCCTGATCGAAACACACAAAACTCCTCAAGGGGACATAAAAACAAGTCCAGACGAACTGAGGAACTCCCACAACAGGGCATAGCATGGAAGGTACGTGGAATTGAGGCATTTCCATGCTATAAAGGAGTGAAACAGCCCTCACGAAATCGCGGGCTCAGCAACCACCCCACCCCCACCCTCTCCACACACAACACCTATAGCTCCGAAGCCAGCTAAAAAGAAATAGAGCAAGTTTGGGGCACCCATCGAGCCATTGGCAGCTCCGGGGCCTGTTCCTGAGAGCAGCAAGACTTAGGACCCCATTAAGCCAAAAAACGCAGGCGAAATCTGAGCGCAGGAGCAGGACGCTGGGCGCAATGAGCAGGCTGAGAGCGCAGGCACTGCGGAGGCGTGGGTGGAGGCAGACACTGCCAGGAACTAAAGCCTAGGTGGGGAACCAGTGTGGACGGGTATACGACTGTGGAAGCAGCGCCCTGAGACTTGTAAAGGAACCTCTGGCAGAGGATCAAGCAAGGGAGTCCACCAGGGGGCTTGACCTTGGAAAAAACCAGAACTCAGACCTCAGGAGCCAATAGATCGCGGACAGACACTGAGCGTGAGGATAAATCTGAGAAGCTGCTGGGCTAACAATGGCTACTCAGCCTCAGGAAGTTCAGAAGAGAAAGAATAACAACAAGAAAAAGAAGTCTTTAACACTCGACAGCTTTTACACAGAGAAAATCCAGACAACCGAGCAAACAGAGGAGGAGAACAAACAAGCATCTGGACCCTCCTCAAATAAGGAAAACTCCTCAAAAGCTATGGAAGAGTTCAAAACTGAGATTTTGAGGAAAATGGAAGAGATCTGGCAAGAAAATAACTGTTTAAAAGGTAGAATCATGCAATTGGAAAGTGAGGCTCAGAAACTGAACACCAGAAATGACCAGATTGAAAAGGAATACCAGAAGATTATGGCCGAAAACCAGAAAATTATGGCCGAAAACCAAAAAATTATAGCCGAAAATCAATCCCTAAAGGCTAGAATAGAGCAAGTAGAAACTAATGATCTCTCAAGACAACAAGAACAAATAAAACAAAGCCAAAAGACTGAAAAAATAGAAGGAAACATGAAATATCTCAATGAGAGAGTGACAGACCAAGAAAACCGGTCTAGAAGAGACAATTTGAGAATAATTGGTCTTCCAGAAAAACCAGAAATTAATAGAAACCTGGACTCCATACTAACAGAAATAATTCAGCAAAATTGCCCTGAAGTCCTACAACAAGAGGGCAATATAGACATTGAAAGGATTCATAGAACACCTGCGGTATTCGATCAAGAAAGGAAAACACCAAGAAATATCATTGCAAAATTCAAGAGTTTCCAAGCAAAAGAAAAAATCTTACAAGAAGCCAGAAAGAAACAATTCAAATATCAAGGAGCACCAATCAGGATCACACAGGATCTGGCAGCCTCCACGCTAAAAGATCGCAAGGCGTGGAATACAATATTCAGAAAGGCAAGAGAGCTGGGCCTGCAACCCCTGTCAGATCTAGATAAATCAAACCAAAAAATAAATAAGAAAGAGGTAAGAGAGGTGAATGAAGTCCTAGAAAAATTAGATCTAATTGATACGGATCAACTACCCATCAAAATTGACTATATATTTCCAGGGGAAAGTATGGGCATTCAACAAAATTGAAGAATTCCAGGTATTTGCACAGAAAAGACCAGGGCTAAATGGAAAGTTTGATATCCAACCACAAAAATTGAGAGAAACCTGAAAAGGTAAATAAGATACAGAGGGGAAAGAAAGAAAACTTATAATTTTTAAATTTGCCTTTTTAAGGGCCTCAGTGAGAACTAATTATCTGTATTCCTATGTAGAGAAATGTTATATTTAATTCTCTGTAGTGAACTCTATTCACTATTATAATATTCACTATTATAGTAATCAGAAGAATAATTAACAGGGTGAGGGTGGAACACTAAATAATCTAAGATGGCATGGGGGATGGGAAAGAGGGGGTGAATAGTAGGGGACACCAAGAGAAACTTGAGAGAATAAGAAAATAGAATATTCTATTACACACAAAGAGGGCATGGGAGGGAGAGGGGACAAATACTATTATAAGAAGGAGAGGAAGAGAGCATAAAGAGGTAAAAATCAAACCTTACTCTCAGTGTAATCAACTCGGAGAGGGAAGAGTAGCTATACTATCCATTGGGAAATAAAACTCTTATCTAACCCTTCTGAGAAAGTTAGAAGGGATAAAC
>NC_058132.1:376550591-376596594 GCF_016433145.1 Gracilinanus agilis | reverse complement strand
TGAAGGGGAAAGGAGGAGCATGAATCATGTAACCATGTTAAAAATGAATATTAATAAATGTTAAAAAAAGTGTTATTTAGAAGGTAATAGGGAGCCATTGAAAGACTTTGAGCAAAGGTAAGGATACCTTAATTTGAGGCCATTTAAAAAAATAACAAAGTTAGAATGAAGAGTGATACCTTAATTTGAGGCCATTTAAAAAAATAACAAAGTTAGAATGAAGAGTTTTAAAAAGAAAAATGAATTAGGGTTTTAATGCATTGAGTTTGAGAGAACAGCAGAATATGCAAGTGTAAATATATACTCCAGGGATGGAAAGACAGGACTAAAAGTCAAGGTAGAAGCCAGGGTTCAAAATATAAGAGATATTTAGGAGCTGTTATTTAGTGATGATAGTTAAAGCTATGGAAGTGAGTCAGGTCCAGAGAGAGAGAGACAGATAGACAGACAGATAGAGACAGAGACGGAGGAAGGGAGAGGGAGAGAGAAGGGTGGATGAATAGAAAGAGGAGGAGATGGAAGAGGAAGAAGAAGAAGAAGAAGAAGAAGAAGAAGAAGAAGAAGAAGAAGAAGAAGAAGAAGAAGAGAAGAAAGAAGAAGAAGAAGAAGAAGAAGAGAAGAAAATGAAAGAAAGAAAAAAAGAAAGAAAGAAAGAAAAAGAAAGAATGAGGAAGAGGAGGAGGAGGAGGAGGAGAAGGAGAGATTACAGATATAGAAAAGGAACCAGAAAAGCGTGAAGTGTCAAATGAATTCTGTTGATAAGAAACAGTGACTGCATGTACTAATAATAATATTAAAAAGAACTTTGAAGTGTGATAGCCATAAGGCTTAGTTTTTAGGAAATATCTGCTACATGATAGGTGAGATAAAGAGGAGACAGCCTATATACCCTAGGTTCCCCATTTCAAGGAAAAGGATACTCAAGCCATAGAATTTTAGAACTTTGAATACCATCCAATCCAAACCATACATAAACTGGATACTGTGCTAAAAAATCCCAAGAAAGTGATCACTTTTCCTGAATCTTATCGCTACAGTTTTACTTACGTACATAAATATATGCATGCTCTCAGAATACACACATATACTCACATATATGCACAAAGAATAAGGTTTTTTTCCTCCCAACTATCTAACCCACAAATTTGATAGTCATATTATCCATTTCCTTAGCCATATATATATATATATATATATATATATCTATGAATATCCCTACCTATATGACAAAAATTCATCAGACAAGTGATGAACTCTCCATTGTAGACCTCCCTTCACTCATCACCATTCTTTAAATCTAGTCATTAATCTAATTCTGAACCCATTCTATTGTACCAACTGATATCTTTCCATCTTACCCAAAACATGTCATGATAGATTGTCAAAGGTTTTTCTGACATCCAAGAAAACAGTGTCTCTGGCATTCAATTGTCTTGTTGTACTGCTACAGTAACTCTGGTACAGAAGGAAAGATCTCTTATTGATGAAACTATCCTGACTCCTAGAAATAATTATTCCCCTTTTGGAGTGAACACAGTCCAATTTACTTTAATAACCATAAACTTTATACAGAGAATTTTGCCTGAAATATTGTCAAGGTAAACAATGATAGTTTGAAGAATATTTAATTTCCTCTTCTGAAAATCAGAACCATTTTTGTCTATTACAAGCCCTATGGAAACCTAACCATTCTATCACCATTAGTTAAAACCCTTACTTTGTCTTAGAACTGATTTAGTATGGGTTCCAAGGCAGAAGATTGGTAAAGGTCAGGCAATTGGGGTTAAGTGACATGCTTAGGGTCACACATTTAGGAAGTATCTGAGACCAGATTTGAACCCAAGAACTTCTGTCTCCAGATCTGGCTCTCTATCCACCAACCTGGGTTTGAATCCTGTCTTTAATACTCACTAGTCTTCTGATCTGGGAAAATCACTACATTTCTGAACCATCATCATCAACTCCACTAAAAAAGTCTACCAATCTCTTCTTTAATCAGAAAATCACAGAATGTAAGTGCTAGGAGGATTATTTAATTAAGTCTCTTAATTTCTGTCAATCTTTTCATCTGTACAATGGAGACAATAACAGGAATTACCTCACAGAGTTGTGAGATATGAATAATACTTGTAAAGTACTTTACAAATGTTAGTGTCTTAGAATAGTAGCTACTATCATTTAGCCTTCTTGTTAAGACTTGGTGAAGTGGAGTCCACTAGGTCCAGAGGCAGCCCATTTTACTTTTGGATAACTGATTACGGTTTTCCTAATTTCAAGCTTAAATCTGCCTCTCTGTATCTGATCCCTTTTGTTCCTCATTCTTGTCCCTAAAGTCAATTCATCTTCCTCTCACCTCAAACATAGCTAAGAAGTTGATTTTTTTCCCTTTGTTTGCTTGGTAGTGATAGAAAATAAAAATATTCTCTGAGGGATTTATGGTAAAGAACGCTACCCACATTTAGAGGAAGGACTGCAGGAGAGGAAACATATAAGATAAACAATTGCTTGAATGCATGGGCTGAGGCGGACAGGAATGGGAAATAGACCCTGAACAAGGACACATGTTACAACCAGTGGAAATGTGCGCTGGCCATGGGTGGGAGGAGAGCGGGGGGTGAAGGGGAAAGTAGGGGCATAAAGTATGTAAACAGGTTAAAAACGAATATTAATAAATGTCTAATAATAAAAAAAGAAAATAAAAATATTCTATTATCTTTGTTTCCTTTCTAAAAAGCAATACATGTTAAAATTTTCTTAAAATCAGATTGACCCTGGCATAAGTTTTCATGTGTCCATATGAAAATATAAGAAACTGACAATTCATGTGTGACTTATTATGTGAGTCCTCAAGAGCTGACAGGGACTACTATAGAATAAATGCATGCCCTTGGCCACACTGCTAATAAATGTCAGCGGTAGGATTTTAACAGAAATTTTTTCTGCCTCAAAGGCCAGTACTCTACCCACTATCCAGTGATTCCCAAAGTGGGTGCCACCACCCCCTGGTAGGTGCTGCAGCAATCCAGGGAGATGGTGATGGCCACAGGTGCATTTATTTTTCCTATTAATTGCTATTAAAATTAAAAAAATTAATTTCCAGGGGGCTAAGTAATATTTTTTCTGGAAAGGGGGAGGTAGGCCAAAAAAGTTTGGGAACCACTGTGTGACTATACCATGCTACCTACATAAGTGTATGTGTGTGTGTTTGTGCATGCATGCGCCTGTGTGTCTTTAAAGAAAACTCTGGAGCAAGCATTGTTTATTTTTTTAGACAGAAAGAGAACTGTTATCTAATAGTAACGTATAAAATTTTTAAAATCACATAAGTGAAATCCAGAGCTGAAAGTTTTGTGAAGATTATTTACAAATTAAGGCAGGCATATATTTTGGCCAATCCCTTTGGGAAAGATTATGAATTACTTTCCAAAACACAATGTATATCTTCTGTTACCATGGCCCTTTATTAAAATATAATATTATTATAGAACCTCTTCTCTGGTCTTTGGATTATAATGAATAAGAAAAAGTGGCAAGCTATGAAATCCTTTTGGAATTCCCTCAGTTATTTTAATGGTAAAAGTACTATTAACTTACATGGAGCCCCTAGATATTTTTAGAAGTTTGTAAAGAATTTTATGGAATTTTTGGTTGGGAAGGACAAGTAAAATTTGGAGAAAAGATGATTTTAATATGAGTTTTTTGGTTATTAAAACAATCTAAGAACAAATAGCTTTATATTTTGTAATAACAATGATTCACAATGATTTATATGGTACTGAATTGTTGCAAAGAATTTTGTCCTGTATTATGTCATTTGATACAGCCACACTGTGAGTCAAATAGCAGAAATATTTTCATACTTATGATACTGAAGAGGAAACTGAATCCAGGAAAAGTTAAGTTACATGTCTAAGGCCCATGACAAGTTGATGATAGAACTAGGAATTAAATGCATGCTTTCTATTTGATGCATGACATCAAATACAGTGTTCTTTCCATCATACCACATTACCTCACTTTCATTTATGTAGAATTATGACTACCATCTGCTTTCATTTGTATTATATTTTTTAATCCTAAAAACATTCAATTAAATCTAGTGTAATGGAAAGAATATGGATTTAAGACACAAAAGACTAGCTCTGATCTTGACTTGGAATGCTACTTACCTTTGTGACAATAGATAAGTCATTTCACCAATGAAGAGCCTCAGTTTCTTCATTTGTAAGATGCGGTTGTTAGACTAGATATCTTAAAAGTCTCTTTCAAGTTTAAGTCATCAATCCTACAACTTACTAAATGCTTTGTCAGATTTGTTATAATTTGTAAGATTATGTAATTTTTCTGTAGATCAAAAAAGTTATTCTTGTGTTGCATTAATTGCTCATGGCTATATGGCTAGTGAGAGGCAGTTCTCTAATCTGGATCTTTCTGATTTAAAGCTCAGTGTTTTTCTACTACAAACTACTATTAACTATAATTAACAATTTAAATTTTACCTTCTGAATGTCTTTTTGAATGTTAAAATGATCAAAAATATTTTGTCAACTATTTCAATATTCGACAAAAGGCCTTATTCATTTAAAATATTTTTCATGCTAAACATGTTTTCATATTAGCCATGTTGTAAAACACACATACACACAGTCCCCAAAAAAGAAGAAAAATAAAGAAGGCAAAAAAAGTATTCTTCAATCTACATTCAGAATTCATCTTTTTTTCCCCACTTTTTCTCATTTTTCACCACTGGTTCTGTGGAATCATCTCAAGTCATTGTCTTGAATAGAGTAGCTAAGTCTTTCACAGTGGATCAACCTTATGATATTTCTGCTGCTGTGTATAGTGTTTTCCTGCTTCTGTTCATTTCACTTTGCATCAGTTCATATAAGTCTTCCTAGGTTTTTCTAAAACCGTCTTGCAAATCTTTTTTATAGTATAGTATTCCATCACCACAACTTATTCAGTCATTTCTCAATTGATGGCTATTCTCTTCATTTCTAATTCTTTGTCACCACAAAAAGAATTGCTATAAATAATTTTGTACTAAGAGATCCTTTTCTTTGATCTTTTTGAGATACAGACCTAGTAATGATATTGCTAAGGCAAAGAGTATGCACAATTTTTTAATCCTTTGGGCTAGTTCCCAATTGTTCTCTAGAATAATTGGACTGGTTCACAATTCCACCAATAGTGCATTAGTGTCCCAATTTTTCCACATCCCCTCCAGTATTTGTCCTTTTTCTTTTCTGCTATGTTAGTCATGTGAGATATCTCAGAGTTATTTTAACATTCATTTCTCTAATCACTGAAACATAATCTTTTTTGCATTTTGTTATTGATTAAGACAATTTTTCCATGCTTACATGATTCATGAAACATGAAATTATTGAGAGCTTTCATTTCTTCTTCTGAAAACTGCTGAAAAGGTCTCATTTACCCAGTGTTTCCATTGTGCAGAGCATGATGTACTCAGTTTTGAACTCATGCTGATGAGTTACTTCTGACCCCAAAAGACACTAGATATAGAGATTGGCAAAGCAGATGCACCTCTTATCCTTCTGTAAGACTAAGAACTTCTGTCAGCCTTTTCAAGGAATTGGGATTAAATAGTCATCATTTGGTTGATTGATTGATTTTTTAAATCTTCCATCTTAGAATCAATGCTATGTTTTAGTTTCAAGGTGGAAGAGTGGTAAAGGCTAGGCAATTTGGGTTAAGTGTTTTGGCAAGCATTACACAGCTGGGAAATGACTGGAGTCACATTTGAACCTGGGACCTGCTATCTCCAGACCTGGCTTTCTATCCACTGAGGCATCCATCTACCCTGTCTCTGATTAGATAGTCATTTAAATCAGGAATCTCATCCACTTATATCCTATGGGCTATTTGTAGAAGCTCAGGGGATATTATATTTCTCTTAGGCTCTTTTTATTTTATTTTATTTTATTTTATTTTTAACAAATAACTGTTGAGATGAAAAAGATGAGTAAAACAAAGTTGTAGTTCATTTCGATGTAAAACAAGCTTGTGAGCTACTGGACTAAAACACCCTTTTAAAAGTTATTTGTTTCTTATATTTAAATATCCAGTTAACTCCCTTCCTCCATCCCCTATCCTACTCACCCAATTAGAGAAGGTATAATTTGACAAAAAGATGAATATATAAAACCACGTCTTACTTATTTAGGTTTTATCAATTTATCTGGGGGTCAACATACACAAATCAATCTTCAAACAATCTTTCTGTTGCCATACATTGTTTTCTTGGTTCTACTCATTTCACTCTCCATGACTTCATATACGACTTTCAATAAGGTTTTTCCAAAATTAACTTGTTTATTAGGCCAAGATCATTGGTTCCCTATATATAGGCTTAATTATAAGGGAAGGAGGAATACCAATCAAGCCATTTGTAAGATCATAAGATCAATGAATTTAGAACTGGAAAGGACCTTTGAAAGAATCTATTCCAATCTTCTCATTTGTAGATGAGCAAATTTGTATTAAGAAGACTTAAGTTCCAACCAATGTAACCTGGGCAAGTGACTCTGCAGGCCTCAATAAATCCTAGAACATCCTTCTGTTCAGGCCCCTTTTTCTACTGAGTTCCTTTTGTGGTCTCCAGTTTTAGAGAAACCCACCCCAGCCATCCTTTATTTCCCTCCCAGCTATGTTCCTGACCCTCTCAGTTTCATTACAGGTACTTTGCCCCTTTCTCATGCCTTTCAGGTTTCATGTCTTTTTCCATTCAGCTAGAATGCAGTGGATAGAACATGGGGCCTGCAATCAGGAAGACTTGAATTCAAATATGGTCTCACACCTTGAGCAAGTAATTTAACTCTCTGCCTCAGTTTTTATTTTTGGTCTATAAAATGGGTTAGAGAAGGAAGTAGCAAACCATTCTGATATGTTTGCCAAGAAAATCCCATATGGGTTTGGAAAGAGTTGGAAATGACTGAACATCATTATCAACAACTTATCCCATTAGAATGTAATCTTCTTGAGGGCAGAAACTGCTTTTTTGCTTCTATTTGTATTTCAGTGCTTAGTATACTGTAAGCACTGAGTAAATGTTTATTATCTACTTACTTCAGCCTTTTCATATATAAAAGCAAGAGACTGGACTAGATAATTTTAAAGACCCTTTCTAACTTGAAATTTATAATCACCATTTAAAATAAATCAGAGTTCAGTTCCATATAAAGAACTTATGAGCAGCTAATTAGTTTAATTGTGAAACTTGCTATAACCTCATTCCTTCCAATTATTTTATAACATGTTCAATTGATTACAAAGGACAACATGGGGAGAGAATATCAGTGGAGCAGAGCAAACCCATTTCCACTGCTAGAGAAAGTGTTCAGAGCACTTATCTTACAGGTGTATGATGAGTCAGTAACATTATTATCACATATGAAGAGCAGGACATTATTCATCAATACTTATAATGATAACTTTTCATTTGTTTTGGCAATGTTAGCCTTACCATTTTTATCCTGCAATTAAATATGTTGAACGTAGTATTTATTTTTTCTTTCTTTTTTTGTGGGGAGAGAAGAATGATGGAGGAATTGATAATAAAAGGGCCATCCAAATGTTTGTGTTTCTTTTGCGATGTTTAAGAATCTCATGCTCTTGTTCTGCTCAAATTTAGAGAGTAATGCAATTTAAAATTATATCCTATTCCTTTTCCTTCACAAAAGACATTGATAGTCAGCTTTTTCATCATGTATCCCATTTCCCTTTCAACTGGGTCAAGTCCCCGAAGAGCAACCAAAACACACATTGATTCATTTTACAAACAAACTTCTAGAACAGTCCTCTAATCTTTTTTTTTCTTTTCTTCCTCTTGCTTGTATTTAAGAAAAACAAAGGTATTATATGTCAGATAATGCTTTCCTATTCAATGTATTTTTTTAAACAGTCATTGATGTGAATTCAAATATCTTGTCTTGATCAAACAGGTATCTTCATTTGCCTGAGGGTATTTTCTCTTAGACAATGGATGTACAATGGATGTAATTTTGAAAATAGTTCTCCTAGATCTAAATTAAACCAGCAGAATCAAACAAGAACCAATATCTAACACAATGTAAACAGTCAGTGAAATCTCAGTTTGAAGGAAAGCTTACATGTTCATAGCTCACAAAGAATAAAATGCCACACAAATGGAAGATTGATCATAAATTTGCTAATCATTTCAAAGAGCATAAAAAAGTGCTTTCTAGCAATTGTTAATGTGTACCTTCTTTCAGTACACAAAAAATCAAGCAGAGGTTCCAGCGTCCTCTGAAGTGAGGTCTCTGCAAATGGTATCAGGCCAGACTGTAGGTGTTTTGCAAGCCTTGGACTCTTTTGTCTATTTTTTCTTATTCTTTATTGTGGGTGCACTCCGAATTGTGGATAGAAGTTCTTTCATCCTGGGCAAGTACCACAAATTACTCAAGACAGGAATGCCTTCAGCTGGAGGGAATAGTGGGGAAGAGAGCAGAATAGGGTAAAACTCATTCTCACTTTCCTTCTGGCAGTTTCCTAATGTAACTAATTATTCTTGCTAAATAGGGGCTAATTAATCAGTCAACAATCCACAACTGGGTAAAGTATTCTAAGTACATGTGGAGGTGCTAAGTATTGTTGTTTCTTTGTTTCAAAGGGCTGCAAATTCTTTAAAAAAATTTGGTGCTTTAATTTTTCTACCTATTTATGATTCCTCATACACAACTCAATTTGATTCCCCCACCATGATTTGATAAATCCTAATATTTCCTGGATCCCCACTGGATAATTCATAGTCATGAACTGATTGATAACTTTATGTTGTTTATGGAAAGAAATATGGAAAGAGTGGTGTTGCTGGAGTCCAAGGGATTGAGTTCAAATACTTACTCTACTGATTACTTTCTTTGTGAGCTAAGGAAAGTTACTTAACCTTACTATGCCTCTATTTCTTCATTTGTAAAATGTAGGTGTTGAACTCAATGGCCTCTAAGGTCTTTTCCTTCTCTTAATGTTATAGACCTCAGAGCCACATTTCCCATTCTGTCAATAGCCTTCATTCACACTTCATCTCTCTGCAACTGTCCCATCATGAATAATCTGCCTGAGTAAGAAACTTATACATTTCCTGGTTGAAGAATGGCTGAGTGACAGCTTTATTATTATATGTTTCATTGGGTGGAGCTTCTGCATTCTTGGAACAATCAATGGCAAGAAGTGACACATGTTCATGCCAATATTAATTGTCCAAAACTAGCTAATTTGATATGTGAATGTTGCAGTAAGATTCCCAGAGGCTTGACCAACACAGCTGACACAGTCCAACTGCCACATTTGAAGTGAGTCAGCACAAGTCGAGAACATGAATTTCACAGGGAATGTGTGATATAGAGCTAAAAACAGAATTGGGAACAAAGGAGGAGTGAGATATTGCCAATCTCCATTCTAGATTGAGTGACTTATAGGTGGACATCTGATGCCGAAAAGCCTGAAAGACAACAAAAAATAGAGATAGTGGACTGAGCTGGCTGATTCTCCTCTATTATTGATTTTATTAGCCAAAGGAAACCAGTATAGAAGACTAATTGTCCTTAGTACACAGTGGTGTAGTCCTAAAGAATCAACCAAAAAAAATCTTAACAATAGACACCTTTAGCAAAGCTGTAGGCTATCAAATGAACCCATGTAAATCATTAGTATTTCTTTATAATGCCAGTAGATAAGGATGCATTACAGGATCAATAACATAGCATCTCTTGTTTTTGCCTTCATTATTCTCTTAGAAAGGAAACATATCACATCTGGCATGTAGTATCAGCAGATAGAGCATGAGGCCTGGAGTTAGGAAGATTTTTGAATTTTGCCTCAGATATTTCCTAGCTATCTGAGCCTGGAAGGTAGTTTTTAACCCCTCTGTTCCTATTTCTTCATCTTTAAAATGAGGAAAATAATAACACCTTCCTACCTCACAAGGTTGTTCTGAGGTTCGAATGAACATGTAGACTGCTTTGTAAACCTTGGAACCCTCTGTAAATGCAAACTAAGGCATAAATGATGATTATCATTCAATGAATTCTGTTTAATTTTTCTCTGCTTCCAGTAAAAGAATTTGTAGAAATATGACTAACCTAGTAGGTGCAATAGTTTACCTTCATTGTAGTATCCCTAGGGCTCTCTTAATTTTGTAACACCTGTGCTATAACTTTGGTTGGGAAGATCATAGACCTTACCTTTATCTCTTGGATCGCCTTGATTCCTATTATCCTAAGCGAATCTCAACTCCTTCAGAAGGCCTTTTTCAATTGTTTCAGTTTGTCTTTCTGTCCCACATCAAAATTGCTTTGTAAAGAATGCTATCCATCTCCAGAGAAAGAACTGTTGGAGCCAGAATGCAGATCAAAGTATGTGATTTTTCACTTTCATTTATTTGGGGTTTTGTTTGGGGTGTTTTGTTTTATGAGATTATTCTCTTATAAAAATGAATGATATGGAAATGTGTTTTACAGGATAATACATATATGAACCAGATTGAATTTCTTGCCAGCTCCAGGATGGGGGAGGGAAAAGAGGGAAAGAGACAATTTGGATCATATAACTTTGGAAAACTTATGTAGAAATTTATTACAGAAAATTGGTAAAAATAAAATATTTTTATGATAAAAATCACTTTGTATTTATCTTATATCCTGAGAAGAAGAGTGAGTGCCTACTAAAAGAAAGTAAAAATAATTCAGTCCCTTCCATCAAGGAGCTTACAGTAGAACAGGAAGAAGGAGATATCTGGTTGAGACAGGGGATTTAGGGGCATATAGCCTGTGTAGAAATGATCGCCTAGGAAAGAATTAGGGGTTATAGGCCATGGTAAGAATGAAGTACATGGAAAGGTCATAAGGCATAAAAGAAAAGTAGAAAGATAAAATATGATCAAGTAAAACAAAATTCTGAGTTAATGAGAATAAAACTAGAATACTTGCTGGTGATGGTAAGAGATAAAGAGTTTGATCATATTTGTGTATAGCTGAGGGGAAGTGAAGGAACAGGTAAGCAATATCAGAATTCTCATTAAAGTTTGAACTAGGTGAACACTTACCTGCTGGTATGCTTTGATTTGTCCTTTTTGCTTTCACTTAACAGTTTTATAAATGACTTGGACAAAGTTACATACGTGAAATGTTCATTAAATTTGTAGATGACACAGTATTGAAAGAGAGGGTTAGAATGTGGGATAGCTGACTAAATCTCAACACACCAGAAAGGTGGGCTGAATCTATTAAGATGAAATTTATGGCTCGAATTCATATAATGTTCCAAGTTTAGGATTATAGAATGGTATCTTCAGAGTTATATGGCATCCAATCCAACCATTGTATTTTAAGTTAAATTAGTGGTTGAAGATCATACAGATAATAAGTGGTAAAACTGGGATTTGAGCTCTGGTCTTGAGTCTCTAACTAAAGTTCTTATTTTTATAGCATCAAAAGAGTTAAATACACACAAGTTCAGGATTGAGGAAGCAAAGGAACACAAATGTTTATGTCTAAAAGATTCAGGAGTATTAATAGATTGGAAGTTTTGTATGTCATAGGCATGAAATATCAAACTAACTGATCTTGGGTTCCATCTATAGACTTGTAGTATCCAGAATGGGAATTAATACTATTATATTCCACCTTGTTGAGAATTTCTGTATTTTGGTCAGTTCTGATTATCTATTAAATATGGTCCGCATTATAGTTTCTCAAAATTCAGATTCTGAGACTCTCTCTGATCCTGAAAAATCAGATAAGTTTTTGAAATTGCTATGATGTAGAGATCTCCAAGATCTTAAAATCTAGTGTCTGGACATGGCATGGCTCTACCTGTCACTTTTTGGAGTTGCTTCCATTACCCTCAATCTGTCTTTGTACCAGTAAGAGTGTATTTCCCAGAGAAGGATCATCAGTATATGAGGTAATGTCTCAAACTCTCTGAGTCCTCAGAGTAAATCTACTGTTAGAGGAATATGCTCCTACTATTCATTGTTGTAGCTTCAGAGCCTCCAAAATTGTTTCTATGATACCATTACCTGATAAGTATAATATAATTTATATTTTAAGATAAAAATGTAATAAATAAAATGAATATAAAAGATAGCTTTTAAAAATATTATGGATTTTAAAGACTTATTAGTAGCCATTAGAAAATGAAGCCATGTGCCATGCTAGCTAAGTCAGTTTAAAAGATTCGTGCTGTTACTTCCTCTCCCCATGGTGAATTGGAAGCCAAGAGAGCCAAGAGAGCAAAGAGATTGTGCAAGTTCAGCCTCTCAATTTTATCCTTCCTTCTAACATCATCACATAACTGTCTATGTCATCAGGTAATGACAAGAAGTCAGTGGGCTCATAGGAAATGTAGTTCCAAGACCACAAAATTTCCAATAACACATATATTAAATATAAAAATATAAAATCTAGAAATAAAACAAAATATAGATACAAAATATAAAAGTAAGTTAAATATAAAAGTAACATCACAGTTAATTGATATATTTATCAAACCATGAACCTTGGTAACATTCTCCCACCAATGCATATAATATTGGTGGGGAAGAGTGGGGACATATTTTCAAAAGTTTAGCAGGGAGATATATGAGTAGGATAATCCAAATACTAGGTACAACTTTAACCTCTACCATATATATTGATGCTCTTAGTTCTTTCAGGAACAAATTGCACTTAGTTCACAATGTATTTTATGAGGGAATTGAGAGAATGATAGACAATTGCAATGATATGCAATTCCCTGAAGTGAGAAAACTGCTCAGCTCCTCAGGCTGACTTTCTTGAGAATGTAGAAGAGGCATTAGCTCTTTGCTCAGCACAATCCTGCTTTTTTCAATCATCTGTCAACTTCTTACAGAAAAAAAACATAACACAGTAAAATGAGTTAAGTTGGCTTTCTGGTCAACTCCGACAAGCCCATTCAGCTCTTTACTCAACAGAATTCTTCATTTTTCAAGGAACTCTAAGCATCTCCTCACAGCAAAACAGATGAAAATTTTCGTTTCCTTTCTTTCTCCCTCTTTAAAATAGAGTGAGAAATAGAGAGCAGCCACGTATGTCTGAACAACCAACTTTATATTTCTCTCAAGCTATATATAGCAATGGACCCTAATAAGTAACTATAGAAAAGTTTAATTCTTTTTAAGTAAACTTCCCCAAAACTTTTCCAGCTTTTTATTCAGCCAACCTACAAAATAAATTCCTTTCTTCCAATCAGAGACTTTCCTGTCACCTTACTCTCTTGTTAGCTTGTTAATATTGCCGTTTTTGACTTATAAAGGCTTTTTTCACTACTCACAGCTTTTTGATTCCTCTTAATGCCTTAAATCAGCACTTGATGGTGGTCAGCGGTGGCTTAATTTTCTTTTTAAATAAATAATATGTAAAACATTGGAACAAAGAGCTAAAACTAATGAAATTTATCTTTTTGATATGTAGAGTGACCTGGTGGTCATTATTTAATTTTCCATAATCTTAAACAAGTTATTTGGTTTTCTTTGTCAATTTCAACCTATCAAAATTTAAAAATAGTCATATGCAAATAAACTGGGGGGATGACAATTTTGTTCATTGGCTTTTTCTCTAATATCATACAGTTTCTCTCCTGAAAGAGCAAATTCTCTATTTGACTCTCTTAAGAGGTGGACCTAAGATGGCAGTGGAGTAACAGGAAATTTCTAAATCTCCTTCCTACCAATCATTGCAGAGTGTCTCAAAAAGACAGAAATCAAAATCTGATGAGTAAAGGGGCTTTCCCACCTTGGAAGTAGGCAGTGTTTGGGGATTTTCACGCTATAAGAGGACAAAATTACACTTATCAAAGCACAAGCTAGTCACCCCTCCCCTATACCACCTAACTCATTGCAGTCAGAGTGAGAGTGGGGCAATCTCTAAATTCTCAGCGGCTGGCTGAGGACATCAAAGACTTACCCCTGAGGGCATTGCAAGGCCTTGGCAGAGAGACCTGAGGCTAAAGTAGAGATTGAGCAGAGACAAGGCTGGCCATACCAGAGACAACAAGGACAGGAAAAATGGCCTCAGGTCAAAACGCTTTAAAATAGGCTACACAAAGTGATGCCTGGCCTCCTCACTCAGACTTCTGACTGGGAAGGGAAGATACTACCAAGGCAAATTCTTACAAGACAGAAGCTAAGAAAGCAATGTCTACCAATATGCAGGAACTCCAATCCACTAGCAGCAAAAGGAATAAGCAATAGCAAAAAAAGCTTTTGACCTTGGGTAATTTCTATGGAGAAAAAGAGCAAAATAGAGAAGCAACAGCAGAGAGTGGCAAATAAACAAACACATCCAAACTTTAAAAAAAAACAGAAATTGGTCACAAGCTGTTGAGGAACTCTGAAAGGAGTTCAAGAACCAAGTAAGAAAGATAGAAGAAAAATGGGAAGAAAAGTGGGAAAAAGAAATGCAAGTAATACAAAAAGAAAATAATAGCTTAAAAGACAAAATTTTCCACATAGAAAAAGATATTCAGAAATCAAATGAAGTAATAAGCAAATTGGAGACCAGAACTGACCTGCCAAAGCCACGAAAAACAGGATAGACTAAACCAAGAAGAAAAATGAAAAATCTTAGGTGAAAATCTGTCTTTAAAGACTAGAATTGGGCAAGTAGAAGCTAATGATCTTACAAGACAGCAAGAATTAATAAAGTAAAGAATGAAAAAATAGGAGGAAACATGAAATATCTCATTGAAAAGACAACTGACATGGAAAATGGGTTCAGGTGAGACAATATGAGAATTATTGAGAATTATTGATTTACCAGAAAGCCTAGAAAACAAATAAAAGCCTTGACATTATATTACAAGAAATTAGCCAAAAAAAACTGCCCTGATATTCTTGAGCAAGAGGGCAAAATAGACATTGGAAGGATTCGTAGATCACTACTACATTAAATCCTCAAAGGAAAACCCCCAGGAATGTAATAGCCAAATTTAAGAGCTTCCAGGTTCTCTTAAAACTGCATTTCTCGCGGGGCAGCTGGGTAGCTCAGTGGATTTAGAGTCAGGGCTAGAGATGGGAGGTCCTAGGTTCAAATCTGGCCTTAGACACTTCCCAGCTGTGTGACCCTGGGCAAGTCACTTGACCCCCATTGCCCACCCTTACCACTCTTCCACCTAGGAGTCAATACACAGAAGCTAAGGGTTTAAAAATATTAAAACACACACACACACACACACACACACATACACACACACAAAACTGTATTTCTCAACCACATTTTATCTGAAAACTCTTTTTCTTCACAAATAGCTTTTATCAGGGTTTTATTTTTAAATACAAAAATTGTTTTTATTCTCCTTTTATAAATCAAATTGTTTATATCCAAATAAGTCATTATCTTACATTGTCCACATGTTCATTTTATCCCTGTACCTTACAATGAAGTTATTTTGTGCCCTACTTCAGCAATCAACTACTGACATACAAAAGAGTCATGGCCCTTATATAAATAAAAATTATAATGATGGAGAAATATAAGAAGATAGCAAAATGTTTAGAAATTTGGAGATTTCATCTTAGAAAGTGATTAAAATATCTGAACTTCTTATTTTATGGGGATGCAGAAAAAAGTTCCAATGTTGAAGCATTGTGATGTGATGGAATCCTTTGTCCAAATTACTTGGATTTATGTCTCACCTCTGGCACTCAAGGAGTTGTGTGATTGTGGACAAGTCACTCATACTCTCAGCACCTTAGAAAACTTTCCAAAACTCAGTTACAAAGATGGTGCCAATATTCATGATAGAAGTAGTTTTCTTACACAGAAGTTTTCTATACTAATGAAGTTCCAGGTCTAATCCCTATCTCTGAGCTTCATATTGAACTATGTATAAGACATTGTCACAGAATATATCTAAATGTATGTCTTTAATCATAAGTATACTTAATTACTACTCTGGGAAACAATACTGAATTGAGATTTAGGAGGTCTGTGTTTAAATCCCAGTGACTTTGTCCTTTGTTAATTGCATATAGGGATTACTTCAACTCTGGACTTTAGTGTACATAAAAAATAATGAAAGATGAGAGCCTGAATTCCATATATATTGGAAAAATCCAGTCATTAGGTATCAATAGTAGGGAATTTATTAGATCATGTTGCTATACAAAATATTTTGATTCTTTTTGTGGTTCATTTGTACACTCATGTCCAACTTTTTGTGTCCTCACGACACAAGACAGAACTACATACAGGCTCTTCTATTCTTCACTATCTCCTGAAGACTCTCCAAGCTCATGTTCATTGCTTCCATGAAACTATCTATCCATCGCATCCTCTACTGTCTCCTTTGCACTTTCCCTTCAATCTTTTCCTATATCAAGGTCTTTCCCAATAATGCCTGTCTTTTTATTAGGTATCCAAAGTATTTAAGCTTCAGCTTCAATATTTGATTCTTTCAACAACAATGAAAATCCAGAAGAATAGTTGATTTTTCTCAACTTTTATGTAACTGACAAAGTCTATTTTCTTGATAAGTTGGGAAAATCTATCTGTTCAAAAATAGAACTACTAAATAAAAAATTAAATAGTACAACTTAGATTTCCATGCAATTTATAATTATGATGTAAGCTTCTTGTAAATGGGGTCTGTTTCATTCACTTTTATTTGCATTACCAGTGCCTAGCAGAGTGTCTTACATGTAGTAGACACTTAATAAAATCTTGTTGAATGACATTATTTTGTACCCTTTATAGGGTTACACAATTTAACATATTTAACTTTTAAAAAATAGCTAAAATTTTAAAATGTTCTTTCCCTCTATTTATGTTCACTGTCAGCTGTCAGGAGATATGTTTGGGTGTATCAAACCAATTCCTTCCCCCACCCCAACCATGGGAATTCTTTAAAACCTTTCTATTCTGTCAGAATTTATTTCCCCCATTATCTTTTCCCCCTAATTTTGTACAATATTCTCCTGTCAAGATTCAAAAGGTTGTTCTATCTAGCTCTCACTCACAGAGTTAAGTGACCATTAAGCTCAGAAAATTATTTGTTAGTGACCCTTGAAAGATGGGTGACCTGACTTTTATACCAACACTCCAACTGCCCTTAACTGCCCCCTCCCTTAGAGTTCTGGGGGGGCACTATGGAATTCTGTGATGCAGCCTGAACCCCTCTCAGAAACATGGATGTTACATCAGTCTATTGATGAGTGTAGAGCACCCCTGAGACTTTGTGGTCTCTCTTTCATCTTCTAATGCCTTTGAACCATTTGTGAGGTAGTTTTGGAATGCCTGTATGCAAATATATGCTTCCTACTCTATTTTAAGGTGCAAAGGGTGAACATGTAATTTGCTTTCTTTTGTTAGATTCTTAAATTGTCTAAAGTTTGTTTGTTTATTTTCTTTATCAATATTATATTTACATATGTGGCCCTTAAATTCTCAAGTCTTTTTAATAACTTTTTTTTTAATTTTGGGGATTTGATTTCATATCATAGCATTTATAGTGAAAATTAAGCTCTGAAATGCTAGATTTCATGACACAGTTTTTATAACACTTTCCACACAAACCATTCCATAATGCTTCAAAATCAATATGTTAAAATTAACATCAAAATTGAAAAAAACTATTTACTTTCTAAAAGTGAAAAGCAGTAATAGAAAATTGCATTCTGTTCTTGTGCTGAAGGAAAAATCATAATAAAACAATTATTTTGCATTGAAAAGAAATCTGTGGTAGATCTGCAAAGCTCAAAAATGTATTTCTAATTTTAATAGCAAGGTAGAAATGGAGAATATTATATCAATTAGAAAATTTTGTGCTGTGTTTTGTTTTACCACCCATTTGTTTTAGTTTTGGGGTTTTTAATAAAATGCTTTATTGAAATTCTTTTTGTCCCATATATTTTATTTTTTATTAACTTTTATTGCTATTTTCTTGTTTTTCCATCACCACAGGATTCCAAGTATCCTTCCCCCCACCCCTGAGAGAATCAGCTCATATGACAATATTTTTGAGGGAGGAAAAAAAAATCAACATAATAGATTCATATGTCGAACAAATCCAAAAATATGTGCAATGTGAAACTGTGATGGATCTTTCATCTTCATGAAGGGATGGGTTGGGAAAGTCTTTTGTATAACTTTATTCTAATCTCATTAGATCTTTATAATTTCAATACATTTATTTTAGATTTCTTGGTGTGTTATTGTTCTATTTACATTTTTGTAGTTCTTGGGTACTGGCATATCTCAGAGATATTGTAGATTTCTGTTCCAGACCCCATAATGAAATGAATGTTGTAATAAAGCAAGTCACATGAAGTTTTTGTTTTCCCAGTGCATATAAAAGTTATATTTATACCATACTGTCATCTAGTAAGTATCCAATAGTATTGCATCTAAAAATGTACATATCTGAATTAAAAAATATTTCCTTGCTAAAAAAATACTAGGCATCATCCAAGCCTTCAATTAGTTGTTATCTTACTGCTTGTGGAGAGACAATCTAGCTTTGATGTTGACAGTTGTTGATCAGGGAGATGGTTGTTAAAAATTGGAGTGGATATGACAATTTTTTAAGATACAACAAAGAAATTTGCTCCATTATTTGACTCTTCCTTTCACCTGAACTCTTTGAGGGCATTGTAGGGTTATTAATTGGTTTACTTTCAATATTGTTGTGTCTCAGGGAATAGGGAGGCCCAAGTAGAGGGAGAGAAATGTGAGAATGGCCCTTTGGTGTAATAGTCAGAGCACACATAACATTTAGTGATTAAGTTTGCTGTCTTATTTAGGTACTGCTTATGGTGCCCCAAAATAGTTATTATAGTAACATTAAAGATCACTGATCATAGATCACCATGACACATATAACAATAATAATACATAAGTTTGGAAAATGGCAAGAATTACCAAAATGTGACATAGAGACAAAATGTGAGCATATACTGTTGGAAAAATGCCACTGATAGACATGATTGACAAAGGGTTGCCACAAATCTTATGTAAAAATGATATCTGCAAAGCACAATAGAACAAAGTATGCTTATAGAACTCTTGAGGGTCTCTTTACGTTACTCAAGATCAGTTCACATAGATCCTTCCATGTTTCTCTGTATTCAGCACACATATCATTACTTATAACACAGTGATATTCCATTACATTATATTGGAATCTAATTTTTTTTCCAATTCATAGCTATCACAAAAAGTGCTGCTGTAGACATTTTGGAATATATGGGGACATGTTTTCCTTATTGATAACTTTCTTGAGGGCATAAATCCATTAATGGAGATTCTAGTTCAATGGGAATAGTATAAAGCAGTGATGGGCAAACTTTTTAAAGAGGGGGCCAAAGGAAAGAAAATGCTTATCTGTCAGTCTGTTTCTAAGGTAATTCTTTTAAAGTTTCATTGTATTGTATCCTACTCCTTGTATTAGTCAGATTAGGAATAATATTGGGCAGCCAGATAGAACATTTTAGGGGGCTGTAGTTTGCCTATCACTGGTATATAGAATAGTATATAGTATAGATATAGTATAGATATATGCAAATATTCATTTCTGACTTTGGAGTCTGAAACTTTACTGAACCTACTAATTGTCTCAGTATATTTATTGATTCCTTGAGGTTTTCCAAATAATACATAATCTCATCAGTAAACATGGATAGCTTTATCTTTCTGTTATCCATCTTTGTATTTAAATTAATTTATTTTTTCTTATTACTATTGTTAGCTTTCATAGATTTATATAAATAACAGTGGGGAGAGTGATATCCTTGTTTTACTCTCATATTTATTTTTTAAAAAGTTCTATTGTGGGGAAGCATCTAGGTGGCACAGTGGATTGGGAGTTAGCTTTTGAAAAAAGGAGGTCTTGGGTTCAAATCTGGCCTCAGACACTTCCGTGCTACATAATCCTAGGCAAGTCATTTAAGCCCTGTTGCCTAGCTCTTATTCCTCCTCTGCCTTGGAATTAATATATGCTATTGATTCTAAGATGGAAGGGAAGAATTAAATAAAAAATCCTAGAAAGAGGTGTAACCAAGATGGCAAAGAAGGTACAGACACAGACCCACCTCATCTCTACTAATTCACCTTGCAAAAACCTATGAAATAATGCCTCAAAACAAATTGTGGAGCAGCATAATTCAGAAAAAGACATGGGGAAGTAGTTTTTAGCCTAAACCAACTTAGAAGGCTAGCATGAATGATTTATTACACCACAGTAGAAGTGGAGCACAAAACAGCATGCCAACCTAGGCTCCACCCTGGCTTTGAGCATAACTTAATCAACAGCAAAGGCTTCTGTGTCTCTCAGTCACAGAAAGTAAAGTGGGGAGGGGTGGACAGCTGCTCAAAAGGAGATTAAAGGAATCATTTTACTGACTTTGAGTTCAAGTCTTGTTGCGTTGCTCATACACAGATATGTGTATGTCACAGTCCTGATTTGGGGTCTCAGGGTGAAGAGAAACACTAGGACACATCAGAGTTTGTTACCACAGGGGAGTAGGTGACTATTTCAAGGTGGAAAAGTGTTTGTTGAACCAGAACACAGGTGAGGAGAGTATTACTGCCTTGGAAAAACCGAAAGGATGTAAATCCCCAGAACCAGCTCTGAAGGCAGATGCACAAAGAATCTGAAATTTTGAACAGTTCTTCCTCCACCACAGTTACAAAGCCTGACTTTAACAGTTTTATAACTTAAAAGAAAGGATAAAGGATGGAAAATAAGCAAACAAAACAGAAATTCAACATGGAGGAGCTCAAAAAGGATTTTAAAAGTTCAAATAGGAGAGAGAGAAGAAAAATTTGGAAAAAGAAATGAGAGTGATGCAGGAAAATTATGAAAAAAGAATCAGAAAATTGGCAAAGGACGGAAAATTATTGAAGCAATTAATTTCTTAAAAAAACAGAATAGGCCAATTGGGCAAAGAGGTATAAAAATCCAGTGAAGAGGAGAAACTCTGAAAATTGGCTGAATGACAAATATATGGAAAATGAACTGAGGAGAAGAACTTCTTAGAAGGCAGAATTGGTCATATTGAAAAAGAGATTCAAAAATTCACTGAGGAAAAGAACTCTTTAAAAAATAGAATTGACCAAATAGAAAATGAGGTACGAAATGAAACCTCACTTAAGAAAATCATGTTTTAAACATTAGAATTTGGCAAATGGAAACTAATGATTCCATGACACTTCAAGAAACAAAGTAAGAAAAATGGAAAAAATAGAAGAAAATGTGACATATATCATTGGAAAAACAACTGATCTACAAAATAAATCCAAGATAGATCATCTAAAAATTATTGGACTAACTGGAAGTTATGATCAGAAAATGAGTTTGGACATCATCTTTCAAGAAATTTTCAAGGAAAATTTCCCTGATATTTAAGAACCATAGGGTAAAGTAGAAGTAGAAAGAATCCATCAATCACCTCCTAAAAGAGATCCTAAAAGGATAATTTGTAGGCATATTATAGTCAAATTCCAGACCTCTCAGGTAAAGGACAAAATATTGCAAGTAGTCAAAAAGAAATGATTCAAATATTGTTGAGTCATAGTCAGTATAACACTAGATTTAGTAGCTTCTACATTAAAGGATCAGAGGGTCTGGAATATGAAATTGCAGAGGGCAAAGGAGCTAGGACTTCAACCAAAATCACCTGTTCAGCAAAATTGAGCATAATACTTCAGTGGAAAAGTGAGTATTCAATGAAGAGGACTTTCAAATATTTCTAATGAAAAGACCAGAGCTGAATGTAAAATTTCACTCTCAAACAGAAGACTCAAGAGAATCATAAAAAGGTAAACAGGAAAGAGAAATCAAGACATCAATAAGGTTAAAATGTTAACATACTTTCATGGGGAGATGATACTTGTAATTTCTAAGAACTTTATCATTATTAGGGCATTTAGAAAGAATATGCATATACAGATAGCAAGGATGTGAGTTTGACAGGATGGGATAATATCTTTAAAAAAGTAAGAGATGAGAAAGAGGAATGCTTAGGGAAGAGAAAAATAGAATGGGGTAAAAATATTGCATATAAAAGACACATGAAAGAACATTCATATTGAAGGGGAAGATGTGGGAAGTGATGAGGGGAGCATGTAAATTCTCTTGTCAGAATCAGCTCAATAAGGGAAGAGCATGCACAATCAATTGGGTATTAAAAGCTATTTTATCCTATAGGAAAGTAGGAGGGGAAAATAATAAGAAAAAGGGGGATGGGACTCATTGAAATGAGGACAAATTATGGGATGTGGTGTTTAGAAACTAAACAAGGGGGAATAGGATGGAGAGTAATATACTAATCATAATGGTAGAAATTATTTTTACAAGTCTTTCTAATAAAATCCCTTTTTTTCAAATCCATAGACAAATGAGCTAAATGTATAAGAACAATGAAATTCAGTCTTTTAAAAAAATAGAACTCAATAACTAGAAGCAAATGACTTCACAAGGCAGCAAGAATATATAAAACAAAATTTAAAAAATGAAAAATTTGAGGAGAATATGAAACACCTCATTGATACAACCAAAGATCTGGAAAACAGATCTCAAAGAGACAATTTAAGAATTATTGGTTTACCAGAACATTATGACAAAAGAAAAAGTTTGGACATCATTCTATAGGAAATTATCCAAGAAAACTGCCCTGACATTCTTGAACAAGAGGGAAAAGTGGAAATTGATCACCTCCTACATGTGATCCACAACTGAAAACTTTCAGGAATTTTATAGCCAAATTCAAAAACTACCAGACCAAGGGAGAGAACTAGAGACACAAAATCCCTTAAAATGTTGGAAACTGTTTATACATGTAATTGAGAAAAAAAATTAAATTAAATTAAAAAAGAAAAAAAACAACCTTTAGTATCTCCCTGTTACTGATGCTTTGGTTTTTGATAAATAATTTTTATGATATTAAAAAAGTTCCCTCTATGTCCATACTTCATAGGATTTTAAGGTTTTTAACAGGAAAGGATGTTGTACTTTTTCAAATGTTTTTTCTACATCTGTTGAGGTGATCATATGCTTTTAAAAATATTTTCTTTTTTAATATGATCATTTATGTGGATTTCCTAATGTTGGACCATTATTATATTGTGACATAAATCATATTTGGTCGTAATAATGTCTTCTTGTATAATTCCTATAGTCTTCTTGATAAAATTTTGTTTTAAATTTTGAAGTCAATGTTCATTAATGATATTGGCCTAAGGTTTTCTTTTCATATTTTAAAAAATCTTTCCATGGTTTTGTGTTAGTTAAAATCACCTGGGTTTCTATTTGGAAGGATTGAACTTCAATATAGTGTTTGACAAACTTCTGTGGACCTGTGGGGGTCCTTAAAACTACATTTCCCGTGGTTCAATGGATTTCATGGGTTTCCTGTTTTGGATGATGTATTAAAGGTGAGGGACTATTTTAAGTAGGGGGTAGTGACTTGGGACTTCCTCTTTAGTTACCTGAGCTCGAGGAGAGAGGAAGGTAAATGGCTGAGGTGAGGTTGGAATAGGTTTTTCTTACAGGCGTGTGGTCAGTTTATCTCTATCAGCATGGCTTTTATTAAAATACTATTCTTCCTTTTGATCTTGGCCCTCATCATTTTAATAATAACAGTTTAGGTATTAAGACTATATATTTGTTTTATAAATGGATTCTGGTAGTGTCCTTTCTCAGTTTTTGAAAATAATACATAAAGTATGGATACTAAATATTCTTTAAGTTTGATAGAATTCTTCTGTGAATCTATCAAGACCAGGTGTTTTTTCTTCCTTTGGTAGTTCTTTTCCTGTTAGATCAAATTCCTTTTCTCATGTTGAGTTTTTAAGATGTCTGTCTGGTTTTCTGATTATTTGAGTATTTAACATTTTTGAAGATATTCCTATATGTCTGTTGTGTTCTTAGTTTTGTTAAAATCTAACTGTATATAATATGCAATGTTTTCATTTCTGTTTTTGCTGTGATTTTACTTTACATATTTGCTATTTTATTCATTTATTTTTTGTTTTTTGTTCAATCAGATAAACTAGGGATTTTTCAGTTTTATTAGTCTTTTCAAAGAACCAGCTTGAAGTTTTATTTATTATTTCTATGTTTCTTTTTTTACAACTTGTTGATTTCTCTATAATTTTGAATACTCATCTTTTTGCTATTTTAGGCTTTTTATTTGTTATTTTCTAATTTTAAATGTCTTTTCAGTTAATTAACCTTTTTTCCTGTCTTTTTTGTTAACATATCATTGTAAGGATATGACTTTCCTCTTGAGGGCTACTTTTGTTGTATCCCAGAAATTTTGATATAGTGTTTCATGATTTTCTTTTATATAGTTTTAATTGTTTCTATGATTTGTTCTTTGACCCACTCATTGTTAGGTTTCCATTTAGGTCTGAATCTTTTATTTGTAGTCCTTGGCCCAATATCTATTCTTATTGCATTATGATCATTAAAGAATATATTGACTCTTTCTGCCTTTTTACATTTGTTTGCAATACCTCTATGTTCTTATATATGATAATTTTTTGTAAGATTCCCATACAGTAGGAGCAGTTAAGTGACTCAATGGATTGAATACCAGACCTGGAGGTGGAAGATCCCAGGTTCATAGCTGGCCTCAGACACTTCCTGTGTGACCCTGAGCAAGTCACTTAATTCCAATTGCCTAGCCTTTACTGCTCTTCCTTAGAACTGATACACAGTATCAATTCTAAGACAGAAGGTAAGGGTTTAAAACAAATTTCCACCTGATACAGATAAATATGTATCTTATTTGCTCTCTCATTTAGAAGTACCAAAAGTCTTTTCACTCTAGTGTCTCCAAAAACTTTGTTTAGTTTCATATTTTCCCTTTTGTTTATATTTCTTTTACTTGTCTGAAACTGTTATAGGGATATTGAAGTCTCCTTTCACTTCTTTTTCTATGGCTTTCCATGTCCCAAGTCTTTTTGAAGTTTAGATAGTGTTTCCTTTGTGAATTTGGATGCTAAAGTATATGGAGCATAAAAAGTTTATTACTGATATTGGTTTGTTGTGTCTAAGATTCCTTTCTGCATAATATAGTTTCCTTGTTTATTCCTTTTTATTTTTTGAACATTCATTTTTGCTTTGTTTGAGAGTATAATAGTAATTCTTCCTTTCTTGGGATTCATTTGATAATGATAAATTTTCCTATATCCTCAATTTTATTTTAGGCATGTTTTTGTTTTTAAATATGTTCATATAAGTAACACTGTGCTGAGTGTTAAAGCTACAAACAGACAAGTGAGATATTCCTTGTTCTCAAGTAATTTATATTCTAAGTGTGGGAGACATCACATATAGGAGAATTTAGCTCTAGGTTGGATTAAATGGCCCAGTATCCAAAGTTTGAAGCTACAGTATGAATTGGCAAGACACAGGAAACTTTAAGGTAAATTGACAGGTCAGAAAGATATCAATGGCTTTTGGGTATTACGGGCATAGTGGCAGAGCAGGTGATAGGTTCAATAGGTCTTAAGAAACAGAGGCAGAGCATATAGTAAGACCAATTCTCTTCTTTCTTATCAGAGGATTGTAGCTTATAACATCCTACTTATTTAAGTAGTCATTATACTCCTTTAAAAAATGATAGGGGGAGGAGGCAAGTCTGGAAGGTCCTTATATACCATCACTAGAATTGTGTAAGGATTTTGGGTTTTCTCCTTAAGAGACAGTGTTGGATTTCTCAGCATCTATATCCCAAGATGTCTATGCTTGCTGAACCCTATAGTCGAGATATGACTGTAGGAAGATGAGCTGAGTTTTTGATCAAACAAAAGATAGGGAAGATCAAGGAAAGTAAGAAATAATTTCAACTTAATTAAATTAAAGTTTTTGTACAAAGAAAATGAGTGTAGCCAAAATTAAAAGGAAAACAGGAAAGTAGGAAAAAATACCTTTTGCTGCAAATTTCTTTCATGAAGGCCTCATTCCTCAAATATATAGGAAACTGACCCAAATTTATCAAAATATAAATCATTCCCCAATTGATAAATGGTCAAAGGGTATGACTAGGCAATCTTTAGAAAAAAAAATCAAAGCCATCAATAGTCATATAAAAATGTTCTAAGCCACTATTGATTAGAGAAATGGAAATGAAGACAATGCTGAAATATTGCTCATATCTATTAGATTGGTTAATATGCCAGAAAAAGAAAAGAATAAATACTGAAGGGAATGTGGAAAAATTGGGATACTAATCTATGCTCAAAGGCCTATAAAAGTGTGTATACTCTTTGAATAATTTGGACTGTTACTAGGTCTATTTCTCAAAGAGATGTAAGAAAAGGGACAAAAATATTTATAGCAACTCTTTCTTTTGGGAAAGATTGGAAATTGAGGAGATGCCCATCCATTGGGGAATGACTGAACAAGTTGTAGTATATGGTTGTGATGAAATACTATTGTGCTGTAAGAAATTATGAGCAGGATGGTTACAGAAAAACTATATGAACTCATTCAAATTGAAGTGAACAGAGCTAGGAGAGTATTGTGCCTAGTAACAACTAACATTGTAAGAAACATTAACTGTGAAAAATTTAGCTGGTTTGATCCAGACAATGACTCAAGGAAATTCCAAAGGACCCGTAATAAAAATTGCTATCCACTTTCAGAGAAAACTGATAATATCTCAGTAGAGATTGAAGTGTTTTAAAAAAAACCCAACATAATTTTATCTTCTTTTTTGAGTATTTTTTGCAACATGTTAATATGGAAATATGTTCAACATGATTTGGCACATGTTTAATTGATATCATAGTGCTTGCTTTCTCAAGCAAGTGGGGCAAAGGTGAAAGGGAGAGAGAATTTGGAAGTCAAAATACATGCAAGAATTGGGAAATATTTAATTAAATAAACATATTTTAAACTTTAATAAGCTCATCAATAAAAGAAAAAAGTATAGCCTGACATTACTTTTATTTTAAAAAAATTTTTAAACCCTTAACTTCTGTGTATTGGCTCCTAGGTGGAAGAGTGGTAAGGGTGGGCAATGGGGGTCAAGTGACTTGTCCAGGGTCACACAGCTGGGAAGTGTCTGAGGCCAGATTTGAACCTAGGACCTCCCGTCACTAGGCCTGGCTCTCAATTCACTGAGCTACCCAGCAGCCCCCTGACATTACTTTTAAAGATCAAACTGTACTATCTTGTAGTGATTGCCTTCCTATGCATACTCATGAACAATTTATTTAATTATATTATCTTTAATTTTACTAGAAAAACAACATGGCTTAGTCTATAGAGAGCTGGAGTAGGATTCAGCAAGATCTGAGTTCAAAACCTCTTCTTAAGCAACTATATGGGAAGTATCTACTGTCATACATTTATTACAATACCATTAGAGGCAATTCTCATTCTGGAAGCATCCCATGCTATCAAAATCAAAGATGCTTTGTGTTCTCATATGTAATTTTGCCAATGAATATCATACTTCCTGGTTTATGATCTTTTTTTGAAAATTGGAAAATTTGCATGTCTTCTCTTATATTTCCTCTCATGATCTCCACTTTAAAAAAAAAGATCATTGATAGTAGCACCTCACTCACAACTATCAATTCATGCAGTACCCTAGGATGTTGTTTGTTCAGTCATGGTGACAAATTCAGTCAGGACAATTACATATTCTCTCACCATCTCTTTATTTATCTTGGGTCTTGGTTCTCTTGTGTCCTATTCTTTTCATTTTGGAAGGTCATTTTCTTTGGTAGGGAAAACAAAAGCAACTTAATTCTTCAATAATTTGAACTCTCTGTTGTTTGTTACTATCATCCTACCCACTCCAAGCAGTGCTCCAAGATTTTCTTTGATCTCCTTGCTTCCAGCATATCTCAAGAAATTATATGTATATTTCTTAGTATTCACTGAAAAAGATGTAGTCTATCCTAGGTTTTATAGGGCTGCAGATTCAGAGCTATAAAGGATGTTAGAGGTCATCTAGTATAATCCAATAATTTTACTGATATGGAAAATAAAATCCAAACAGGACATGACATGTACCAAATCACACAGATAATAAGTGATAGATCTAGGATTCTAAAGACAGGATCCCTGGGTGCAAAGCCAATCATTTTTCCATTGTACTACAACATTCTATTTATATTATTCATTCTTATTTACTTGCTCTTGCTCTCAATTCTAAAAAATATCATTTAAACATTTAAATTGATGAATGACTTCACTGATTTTCCTTTTATTCACTACTGGAAGTAGCAGCTATGTGATGTGTTGGACAGAGTTTTGAAAACTTCAGTTCCAATCTATCCTCAGAAGCCTAGAAGCTATGTGATTTGGAGCAAGTCACTTTACTTCTGTCTGCCTCAGTTTCCTCAAAAGTAAAATGGTAATAATAACCTTCCAAGGGTTATTGTGAAGATCAAAGTTAATATTGTGAAGTACCTAGCTTTCTATTAAATGGAACATCTAAAGAGCACACATTTGTATATAAAGTCAAAACCATTTAGTTGATGAGGTAATGCAACATGTAATGTGATACATTTTAATACTGCTAAGTGTACTTTGGCTGATGTCCAGTCCTCATTACTGAGTGTTCTCCTCAAAGTGATTGAAAAGAAATACTTATTCTAGCATGAACATAGTCTAATTAGATTGGCAACTCCCCCTGCCACTCCATCCAAAATCCAATGATAAATCCTACTACTTTTAGCTGTTAAAATACTCTTATCATTGTCAAATGTCAATACTGACTCTTCTTCAGCTACAGAAATTTGTAAAATATCATGCACTTCATATAAACTTATTGTTTACTTTGGCTTTCAAAGTAGACTTGAGATGGTCAAATAATGGTTACTTGAATCACAGAATTATGATATTTAGACCTAGATGGCACAGTGGATAGAACATTTGATCTGGAGTCAGATACATCAAAGTTCAAACATTTACCCGGTCATAAGCAGTAATAAAATTCATTTAGAATTACTTATTCTTCTTTAAATACAGCTCCTTTTTTCATGGTCACCTCTTTCCTTTAAAAATGATAAAAAACATCATTCTTTAAATAAAAGTTTTAGAATTTTATCAAGAATATGAGAGTTCACTGTCCTATAATTCTCATATTTTAGTCTTATCTCTTATTTGAAAATTTTGACATTTTCCATTTTCTAATTTATTGTATCTTTTCTATTCTCCAATATATTTCAAAGACCAAAGTAGCAAGAAATCCTGAAAAAGAGACAGAAGGTGACATGTGGTAAATGAGTCAAGCTCTTATGAGCAACTTCTACTCCTATACTCTCTTCAAAATCAAGTGGAGATGGCTTAGTATCTTGAACCCAAGAGCCCTGATAATAGCAATGCCCACAGACCAGCAGCCTTGCTTCCAACTTAGTCCACAATTCCACAATTGTCCTAGAAGGGAGCAAGCTTTGTGCAGATGTAGCCTGTCAATTGCCCCTGCAGTTACAAGAGCCATCACATAATCATTAATTATAGCTACTTAAACATCTGGAAAAACAATTTATTAACAGCAAAGTCCTCAAAAGAATCAACTAATTCATCATTTGAAATAGATAAAATTCTGCCAAAGGAAATCATATTAAACAATATACATTACTGCTTGCTTTGCTGATATACTCCAAGGACTATGGACCTTTCTATTTGACTTGCTGCTGAAATTTCCTCTTTATGCTGTTTCCCACTCTTCGCATATGAGCTCTTTGATTAGAGAGACTGTCCTAATTTCCTGTCTGAGTCCTCTGTCCTTAGCACAGTTTTGCACTTAGTAAGTGCTTAATGAATGCTTATCATTAAATAATAAACTAATTGTTCATCACTGGCAGTAGCTCGGTCATTTTATGTTCTGGTGCTTTCTTTACCCTAGGATATAGCTCATTTAGACCTGCCTGGTAGCTTGATCTCATTAAGGGTAGCTAGACACTTCCTGAATATGTCCTCATTTATTTCAAGCTTTCATTTCCTATTAGTTATTGTCTTGAAATTATGTCTTGTCATGGTCCCCCTAGGCATCCCACGAGTTGGTATGGTAAATAAGCATATATAAGTAGCAAGTATAAGGTAACTAAATAGGAATTAAGAATGTAAAGAGGAGCATAGAAGTCACTTGCAAAAGCAAACAAAAAACTGACTCCTAAATTAATTAAGACCACATCCAGAGACTACTGTGCTAAATTAGGGGAAGTTAGCCAGACCCCAAAATAATGGCTCCTCTCTCTCAATAATGGCCCCTTGATATGTGAACTGCAGATGAGCTCCAGACAGATTGGAATAAAACCAAAGAAATGTTATGCTAATAAAGAATCCCAAGTTGGCACTGATAACTTTGAGATGATATTGATATATTAATTAGCTAATTCCAAGGTGGCCTGAATAAGAGTTAGGCCATACCCCCACCATCAAACTCTTTAAGAATGAGATCCCTATACCTTGTCCCCTGAGCACTCCTTATCCTGCCCCAGGTCCATAATGCCAGAGCGCTCCCAACTCTGCTATGCAAGTTTATAAGTGACCATGTGCCCATTTCCCTCCCTTTTTCTCCCTCTCCCCTGTCTGTTTTCCTTTGCCATCCCATTCCTTGAGCAATCCCAGTGTTGTCTGCCTCTATATCATTTATACTCTGTTAAAGTGTAATTGATTCTCTCCTTCCTGCTTGCTGTCAACTTGATCTTTCCCAGGCAGTATCCAAAGAAGTGAATTTTTTTATCCTGACTCAACTGAGGATATTTTTGTGCCCGCTCTTCTCTTAAATCATAAGAACACTTCCGATCCCCTTATCTGTGGATTGAGGGCACCAAAAACCACCATCATTTCAGTTACCCTGGGGCCTGTTTTTGACTTGCTAGGGTGTGGTCTGCATTGGACTGCTTTCCATTCTCACCACATCCTTCCCTGCCAAATTTCTAAGTTGTTTTGGGCAGGAAAATTGTTTCACCCTATTCTTTTGTTGGTTCTACTGTTTTAGAATTTGTTTTGAGGCAAAATTTTAATATGGCTTGGAAGGGAATTTGGGAGAGTTCAGGCGAGTTTCTGCCTTTACTCTGCCATCTTGGCTCCTTTATCTCTATAATTTTTCAATGAGAAATATCTATGCATACATTTTAGTAATCTTGTTGAAAACATGAGAAGGAAACAGGTCAACTTCCACAGACAATTTCTTACATCAGATAAATATAATAGATTTTTATCAATGCCTCTTATTTTTCAATCCAATTAAAAGAAAGGGAAAGAAAAAAGAAAAAGAAAGGAAAAAGAAAAATATTTTATCAGTGCCTTTTATTTTTCAGTCACAGTTGTTTCTGGAATACATTACATCATATACATACAGAGAAATACCTTATCTTTTCTTCTTGATTTTCAGGAGTCTTTTCCATTTGACTCAGATTGGAAGTACAAGGGTTACTCGTGACTGTCCCACCGCTTATTAGCACAGGAGTTTTGACTTGTTCCATTTCTGACCTGAGTTTCTTCATTTTATCACGAGTAACCTGGTACTCCTTCCACTCATAGGGTGTCACCATAATATCTAATCAAGATAGAAGGTCTGAGATCTGCTGGTCTTAGCCTCTCCTGCAGCACAACAGAGAACTGCTCTATAACAGCATGAACAGGTTCAATGAATTCTTCAGTCTTTCAAAATTTTTCCCTTTTTTGTGGGAACAGGGGAAAGTTTTTATTTTGTTAGACAATGGGATGCATACTGATTAGGGGATATATGAGTTAGAAATTTGCCTCCCATAGGACAATTCCGCTTTAGAACTAGAGAAAAGCTTCTACTGTGTTGGATGATCTGTTTAGAAAGATTTATGAAAAGATTTACACAAAAGAAACAAATAAGCTGAACTAAACTAAACTAAGTTAAGAATATAATAATTTCTCAAATTTAATAGTTATTTTTTACATTAATAAGCATTTACTTATTCTTCCCACCTCCTCATTGAAAACAAAAAGGCAAACAAAACTCCATAAATAATATGTATGGCCACTGATGTGCTGTTGGTGGAGCTGTGAACTGATCTAGCCATTTTGGAGAATGATTTGGAATTACACCCTCAGAGTTCTAAAATTGGCTAAATAGGTAGAACCAGGAGAACATTATACACAGCCACAGAAATAACACTGGAAGAATAAATTAAGAATGTTATGTCTATAAAGTGAATAGAAAAATAAAACACACAAGACTTAATTTACATGAACATGTTGTCCTCCCTGACAATATCCTATGAGATATGGGGATGGTGGGGAGGATTTGGTACACTGTGAATGGGATCTATTATGTAGACATGAAGAAAAGTAAGTTAAATATTTAGGAGATTTTTTATGTCATTTGTATAATATTTTATTTCCCTTTTATGTGGATATGCATGTTTTTTTTGTATTTGTAAACATCAGAATAATAATAATAATAATAAATATGTCTGGAAGCTTTCACCTTCTCCATTTCTAACCTAGGCCAGTTCACCCTTCCTAAGGCATCCTAGTGTCCCCATTTGCTTTGTTCCTGGGAATTTACTATATTACTATCAATTAGTATAGATACAGTATAGTATATTACAGCTCAAAGTTCCCAAACTCAAGACGTCTATCAGCCTGTCTCCCCTTTAGGTGGTATTATAGGAATGTATCACCATACTTGGTGCAATCACTTGTGCATAAAGAGGAGTTTGTCTTGGCAAGGAAAAGAGTCACCTTTTTATTTGAGATGAGCAAAACAGGAAACAGTGTAGGAAGGCATCTGAAAGATTTGAGGTGAGGAGGGAAGAGGAGGGAGTTCTAAGTAAATGTTTTCCATTTTTCAGTGAAATATTAATCCCAGTCTTTGGAGTTATCTTCAAATAAGTACTTTCTTGGAATCCACATGTCCAATTAGTAACCAAATCTTGTCAAGTGCACTTCTACATCATATCTTGCACATATATCTATTTATTTTGTGATCGGAAAGAATTGGAAACAAAGTAGATACCCCTCAGTTGGGGAATGATAAACAAACTGTGGTCCATGAATATAATGGAATGTTACTGGACTGAAACAATAAGTGTAATGAATACAGAGAAGCATGGAAAGATCTCTATGAATTGATTCAGTGAGATAAGCAGAGCCAAGAAAACAATGTATAGAATTAATACAATAATGTAAATAGAAAGAACAACCACAAAAAATGAGCTTCGTAAAATACAAAGAATAAGTATATCTCTAAAGAGAGATATGAAAAAAATGTAGTACATTGTACAGATTTTCAGACCCTCTTAAGATGATTTTTCCATTTTTCTTTTTTCTTTATCTTTAAAATATCATTTGTTATATCATATTATTTCTAGGAGGGGGAGGATAATGGGGTAAATTATGGTAATATTAAAAATACAAAAGATCAATAAAGTTATTTTATACTTTCCTATCTTTCTAGGCTGAAGAATTAGTTAGTTGAATTAATATGTCTGACTTTTTTAGCCCTTTTCCCTTTACCTTCATATCCTTCCCACCCCAATCCCTCAATCCTGTCAATCATCTTAGCCACTATAAACCTTTGAAAGATCTCTCTTTTTCCATTTATCCCCACTTGTATGGCATTTCACTACTCTGATGAATTTAGCATCACTTCCAAAACTATAAAGTTTAGGTATGATAGATCAATTTCAAAAATACTAAATAAGGCCACTTGAAACACAGAAATCCTCATCGTTAGTATTCTTTTATATAAAAAGGAATTTCTCTTTATCTGAATCCTTTCTTTCCTAATTCTGTCAGTTCTGAATCTGACATAATTGTCTAATGATGTTTCAATACTGTTATGTAAAGCCATGTCAAAGACTTTTAAACATCTATATAGATTACATCCCTTGTTTCATTTTAATCCATGTGAATATTTATTTCTTTGAAGACCTCTAGCAAACTAGTTAGGCATGATTTCCCTCAATAGAAATTAGGCTGCCTCCCCCCCAATAGCCTATGTTTTCTTTTATAGTTTTAAAAATACTAATTATTTTGTCCAATAAAAGTATATGGGCATTTTATTTTGTTTGAGGCAGAAAATGACCTAAATCTTATGAATTAAGCCAGAAGCCAAGTGAATTCTTGTCAGTGCTTGTTATGGAGGAAATTTCTGCATTCCATTAAAAAGCATTAATTAACCATCTACTATGTGCTGGACTCTGTGTTAGGTGCCTGGAGGGTAGATGCAAATTAAAAAAATGAATTTGTGATCACATTCATGAAGCTTACAGTCCACACAAGGAGATAACCAATAAAAGATCCAATCCAATCAATATTTATTAAGCACCTACTATGTATTGTTAAGGAAGAAACCAGGGAAAGGTGCCTTAAACAGTAAACAGGTGGGTGTGTGGGAGACAGAAATGACAAGAAGGGGCCCAACAAGTAGGGAGACTAAAGTTTAACAGCAAAGGGGTGTCTGTTACTGAATTGGCTGTTAGGTCCAACTGCCACTCTGAAGCACCAAGACTAGGCCTATGGTAATCAGCAAACTAAAGACGGGGGTTTATAAGTTAAGGCAACATATTTAATCAAGGACAAACTAAGATTAAGGATGGGAATAGGGTTTACTACACTTAAAAGCTAAGGGCAAACCACAGGGGCAGGGGAAGGACTTGACTACACTAAACTAAGAAGACTGGAGTAGGAATCCTCACAGTAGAGTCCAGAGATGTTTTCAGGATGCCAGGAACCAACTCCTCCAGAACTGATGGTCCAAAGCAGCGCAGTAGGGAGAGGAGCCTGCAAGCTGTCCACCAGATCACAGATCACTCCCTACTCAGTGCTGTTGTGCAGGATAGATGTCCTCTGCTTCCAAGCTTCACCACACTCCAGGATCCCAGGGAATCAGGGTGCAACTCCACAAGCTCTGAGGTCTCCCAGGGAATCAGTTACTGCTTGTAACTCTCACCATGGAGTCCTTCTCAGAGAGTGCCAGCCACTTCCTGCTTTCCCATTCCAAGTGGAATTCTCCAGCCCTTCCTGCTAGGTCCACATTAACTATATATAAACTAATACCTAAATAATCCTCACAACAGTATCAGCTATTTGCCGGCCAGGTGGTA
Source organism: Gracilinanus agilis (assembly GCF_016433145.1). Classification (NCBI taxonomy): domain Eukaryota; kingdom Metazoa; phylum Chordata; class Mammalia; order Didelphimorphia; family Didelphidae; genus Gracilinanus; species Gracilinanus agilis. The sequence goes on along the minus strand of NC_058132.1, from coordinate 376,561,534 downwards.
CAGTGGAAAGGGAACTGGAGGAAGACCCGAGTTCAAATTTGACCTCAGACACTTACTAACTATGTGACCATGGGCAAACTACTTGACTTGGTTTACTTTAAGTTTCCTCATCTGTTAAATGAACTGGAGAAGGAGATGACAAATCATTCCAGTATCTTTGCTAAGAAAATCCCAAATGAGGTCAGGAATAGTGGAATACAACTTAAATGACTGAACAACAATGTGCCAGGCACTGCACTAAGTACTGGGGATACAATTAATAAAAAGAAAGGAAGTTCGTGCCTTGAAAAAGCTTATAATTTATTTGTAGAGAGACAATACAAGAAAGGAGTCAGGGAATCAGGGGAGGGAGGTGGTACCTGGGCAGGGTTCTTGTGAGGAAAAAAAGTTGAAACCAGGCAGAGCAACAGATACAAAGTGGAATATGCTAAATCCAGTTTCTGTCTTGTTAGATAGTTGGTGTTAGGAGGGTTTTATCCTAGATTCTCCTGCCCTTCAATCAAAGGAGAAAGAAGTCTGAAGGAGATTATGTCAAACAAGACAACTTCACAAAATGGCGATAAGAATAGAAATGATGAGCTTACCCTGAAAGGGGCATCTTGCTCCATGGAGTTGAAACCAGACTCTGCTTCAGATGTAGAGAAGAATGATAAACACCATCTACATATATAAAAAATCAATATGAGGTTGTTTGGTGATGGTGGTAGTAAGGATTTTTAAACTGGATTTTTACAGAAACTAAGATTTCTAAAAAGTAAGTGGAAGGAGTGAGAGAAGACCAGGAATAGGATATGGTCTAGGGAAAAGCATAGTGAATCGGGATGGAATGTGGTGGGAGAGACATCCCACTTTGGTTGGAGTTTAGAGGTTATGACAGAGAGCAATACAAATACTGCTGGAAAGGCAGACTGGAGTTATGTTGTGAAGGGCTTTAAATGCCAAATAGTGGAATTGGTATTTGACTTTAGAACTATAGTTTGATACTGGAACTTCTTGAGAAGGGAGAGAGGGTGTGTGATGTGGTCAGAACTCTGCTTTAGGAGCATTGCTTTGGTAAACTACTTGGAAAATAGATTGGAGAGGCTTGAGGCAAAGAGACCACAAGTACATTGTTGTTATTGTTCAGGCAAGAGATGATAATGTTGTGATCTAAGGTAATGACCATATGAGTGGATAGAATATGGCTGCAAGAGACATTGTAGAGGGATGAACAAAATTTGGTCAATCCTAATTAGATATGTGATTCGGGGAAAGTAAGTATTTGAAGGTTTGGGCTTTATAGAAGTCATTAAACATCATGGAACAGATTGGACTTAAATTAGTCTTTACCCTTAAGTTATCATGTATTTTTTCACAACTCTGACCTTTCAGCTCTCTCAATCCACCTTTCTCCCTTTATGACCAATACCTTATAGTCTTCATTTATCTAGATTCCAAAATTCTGAGAAGATTGAAGCTTTTAAGACAGTAATTCTCGAATGATCCCACTTTCCTCTAATTTTCTAGCATGTATTTGGTATGTAGTATAAGAACAAAGGGAACTGGTAGTGGGGATGGGAGAAAGAGACACAGACAGACAGACAGACAGAGACACAGGTAGGGAGAGAGAGGGACAGAGAGAGAAGGAGAGAGAGAAAGACAGTGAAATAGAAAAAAGATACAGAAAGAGAGAAAAGTGATACAGAGAGACACACACAAAACCAGAAAGAGAGAAAAAGAGACAGAGATAGAGAGAGAGAGAGAAAAGAGAGAAGGGAGAAGAATGAGAGAGAGAAGCAAAGGGACTGGGAAGAGATTGGGAAATAAACTCATGACAATTTGATTTATTTTGCATGAATATTAACAGTGGCTAATTTGGCAAAGGGCAATGTCAAGGACCATGTTGTTGCTGTTCTTAATATTCTGAAATTCAACACCATTCCTTGACTGTGGTTTCACCCTGGAATTTCCCCCAGTGCCTGAGACATTTAATAGCTCTGTTGGCTTTCTGAGCCTGGAATATACCTCTGACTTTTTTTTTTTTACTTTTTGAAAGAGAATGTTGTCATCAGTACAGTTGAAAATGACAATGCACAAAAGCACAAAAGGCTATTGTCCTGGCGGTTCTCCTTTCCCTCCCACTTGGAATGCCAGGGAGAAAACAGTTGAAGAAAACATGCAATCATAAACAATGATCAACTCTAAAGGCAAGAGGTTTGGTCCGAAAGAACCCAACATAATTAATCCAATGACTGTGAACAGCTTCACTGAGTAAGATTAAGCTATTGCAATCTAGCCTCATATATTTCCCAATTGTGTGACCCTGGCAAGTCAGTTAACTTCACTTCACCTCTTTCCTCTACTGCAAAGTAGGTATAATAATAGCACCTACCACACAAGGTTGTGAGGGTCAAATGAGATAATATTTGTGAAGCTTTTAGAACAGGGCCTGGCACATAGTATGTGCCTAATAAATATTTATTCTCTCCCTTCCTTTTGTGTGTTGACCTCCCCAATGGAATGTAAGCTTCTCAAGGTAAGGGATTCTCTTTTTGCTCATATTTGCATAACTAGCACTTAGCACAGTGACTGACATATTTGTGGTGCTTAATATATACTTCTTGCTTTATCTTGGAGGTAATCATTGTGACTAGAGAGGCAGTTAGATTACTCAGTAGATAGAACCCTGGAATAAGGAAAACCTGTGTTCAAATTTGACCCAAGAGAAGGGTTGACTGATCTTGGGCGATTCACTTAACCTCTGTTTGCCTTAATATTCTGGGAAAGGAAAGGATAATCAGTGTCTTTACCAAGAGAACCTCATATAGTGTCATGAAGAGTCAGATGTGACTGAACAAAAACAATAGCAATTTTTGACTGTAGTCCACACAATGTGAGCTCCTTGATAGGAGAGACTGCCTTTTCCCTTTCTTTTTTATCTCTAGTACTTAGAACAGTGTCTGGCAAAAAAGTAGGCTCTTGAAGAAAACATTGATTTTGACTGAGTTTGTTCTCAATCGATTTCAATCCATTATTTTTGAGAGTAAGAACAAATTAAGGACAATGTCAAGACTAAACACAAATCTGTAAATTCTATTTTAAATCTTTTTTTTCCAGACATAAATGAATGGGATCATTTTCATGTTTCTCTCCAGGAGAAGTAGGGGTGGGAGAAAAGTTGGACAGTGAAAAACAGGTTTTAAATAATATATATTATGCCTATTAACCAGGAACTTTAGAAGTAAAGCAGATTTTGATGTAGAGGGCAATAAAAGCAAGTAAGAAAAAAAGGGATCTGGTGACAATCTTCAAAGGAGATCCAATAGAGAAATATGGAGATTACAATAGCCTAGTATCCATAGATTTAGAACTGGAAGGGATACTGGAGGCCATTGTGTCCAATCCAGTCATTTTGTAGATAATGAAACTGAAGTCCAGAGAGGTTAAATGATTTTATAAGACAACATAATTAGTGTCTCAGATGGGTTTTGAACTCAGATCTTCCTGATCCCAAGTTCAGGATGCTATCTGTGATGACACCTAGCTGCCTCTTATAAAATTCTGCCATGTGGGCATAGCATCTATGTAGTTAAATGATAGCTGGAAGGACATCTCATTGAAACCCTTCTTCTTTATAAATAAGGAAACTTAAGTCTAGAGAGTGTAAGTGACTTTCTCAAGGTCACATAGGTGGTAAGTGACAAAAGGCAGAATTTGAACTCAGCTCTCCTGACTCTAAAATAGCACACTTTATGCCATACTGTCTAATGTATCATTATGATATAAATTATGAGAGATGTTAGAAAATTTGTTGGTATTTTTTTCAGTACAATATTATTCCTATTAAGATGGTCTAATATGCTTGTCACCATTGTTTTCTAGACCAACTTTTTCCTTCCTTCTCTTTCCCCCATTGTTTTCATTAGGCTTCAAAAAAAGATTATTATTATTTTTTAAATTTTAAAATATTTTCCATGGTTATAAGATTTATGATGTCTCCCACCCCTCTCTACGTTCCCCCCTCTAGAACTGACAAGCAATTGCACTGGATATCTATGTGTCCTCACTCAATACCTATTTCCATATTATTCATTTTTGTCAGAGTAAAAAGATAAAGATTATTAAAATTGAAACTCATGATTGAACTCATATTGAGTAATAGTAGGTGAGTTAAAAAAGGAATAATTGTGAGGTATATGGCATGTCAATCACTTAGTATTAACAGAATTTGAACTTTTTTATAATATTCATTAGCTGGAACTTATAGAAAAACAACTAAGGATTTATCCTTATCTTCATATTATGTAATCTTAGATTGATAGATATAAGGATATGATAGGAATCTCTTTCAAAAAAAGAAATCTCTCTCAATTAGAAAATGCATTGGATTGGAAGTCAGAAAACAGATTCTCGTCTCAGTGTAACTGATCGTTTATAACCTAGTAATATTTAAATTACCCAAAATTGTGGAATTAAGCAGTGGCACCCCAGACGAAGGATCGAGAAGAGAGGAAGAAGTTGTCACTTGGACAGCCAGCATACATTGGAAGTAATGAGAGTCTGAACATTTCATCTGAGCCTCTGAGTGGTTGGTTGAGGCTTCAACATTCTAACCCGATCAGTATAGACTACGCCCACCACTTAATCCATTCATAAAGTCACTCTGGAGTATTTTTGTTGCCCCAGAGACATTTTTAAAGATACTGGGAAGAGACTTTAACTTTTTTCTATCATTTTTTTATGGATTGTTTTTTTTTCTCCTGATTTTTTCTTTTGGTGTTTTTTCTTCCCTGTTTTTTGTTTTGTGATTGTTATTGTTAAAATATTGTCGTAAACCCAGAGTATAAGCCAACCCACTGTGGCTTATTACTATTATAATAATACTATTAGTGTAACCCCATTAGTAGTAACAACTATTATGGAGGAAATTATTGATCTGTGTGTCTATTATATGTGGAGGATGTCTTATTTTATTCCTTTCCTGGTGTTTGTTGTTATACTGAAATATAGTAAGTTGTTGTTGGATTTTAAAACAATAAGACTGATATGGGAAATAACTTTACTGGATGTGGTGGCACATACACCAGTGCTACTCTTGTGTTGTTACATGTTGTACCATATGAGATGGATGGTAAAATGCATGGTGTACACTGTTAAAGTTATATGTATGTGGTATAACAGGGAGACAGAGTTGAAAGTTATGATGAGGCTTTTGCAGATCCAAGTTAATAATATTGAATTGTATATTAAAAAGAATAAATTTATGGATAATGGTTGTGGTCAAGCTCCTGGTGTAAATGTTAATGATATTAAGGGTTCTGAGGATACTAGGGCAGAGAAAGAACTAAAATCCCAGAGAAACAGTGACATCCAATTAATCTTTTTCCGTTATGAGGTCTTCTGATAGTACGAGACAATAGGTATTTTCCATGTAAAAACAGCATACCCATTTCATAGCTGAGGATGTTTAAGCTATCAAGCAAAAAGCTCCCAAATGCTATGATGACCGTGGGAAATTTATAACGATCTCGAGGTCATTTATTAAGACCTATGACCCAGACATTGCAGATTTCTGGTTTATCTTATGAGAGTTGATGTCCAAACATGACTGCCAAAAATTCATTGAGGAAACTAGGAACACTCGGGGCCTAATACCATGGCCTGAGAATTGGGAAGAACTGGATCTGAATTCAGTGCTGATCTACCAGATGTTAAAGGGGGCAAGGAAATAATTTCTGAAGGTATTAGAAAATAACTCAAGATGCCCAAATGCATGTTCTAAGTTTGAGAAGGAAAGACAAACCAAGTCAGGAGACACCTGCTACCTTTCTCCACCAAATTATTGAAGCTACAGAAGTTTATTTAGGCCTGAGTATATTAGATGATACCACCATAGAGCATGTCAAATGCTTTTTTGTTAAGAATGCTGTTCCCCAAGTAAGGAAATTTTTCAGTGAAAATTGTCCTGATTGGGAACTCTTTAGCCTAGGTGAACTTAAACAAAAGGCCACATTTGTCTTTTCCCAGGAGAAAGATAAGATAAATGATGAGAAGGATGCAATAATAGATAGTCTCAAGAAATAACTTAGGGATGCTAATAGCAAGACCAATGAAAAGGATATCAATGAAATTAAGGCAGTGGCTGCATTGAGGGGCTCTGAGAGGAAAAGTAATAAGAACAACTATAGAAGTACTGCCAGTGTAAATACAAGATATCAATGGCCTAGAAGATGTTACCTATGCAATTAGGTTGGACATCTTGTGAAGAAATGCAGGTTTAGAGGGAAATTTAATAGACAGAGAATTAATAATAGATACAATGAGTATAAGAATAATGGTAATTATGGTTATAGACTGAATAATTGGAATAATGGCAATAATAATTATGGATTTAATGCACAAAATAGTTTTTGGTGTCAGAATGCTTGTTGTCAGTGTATTCAAGCTCCCAATATGGCAACAATGCAAGATTACATAAGAGCTGGAGAATTACCGAAGTACAGCCACATTGTCCAAGGAACTGATAATTAGGCTAACCAGATTGGAGGGACAGCTTCATTATGAAGGTGTGCCCAAAATTCAGAAGTAATTAATCAAATAAATGAGAATGAAGTGAATATTGATGAAATTGTATGTGTTAAGGATAATGATAATGTATTTGTGAATAATGATAATGGTGCACTTAATGTTAATAATAATGATTTAATTAATGTTAATAGTAATTTAATTAACAATGGTGATAATTTGATCAATGTTAATGATAATTTGAATGAAATTAATGACAGTCTAATCAATGTAAATGATAATTTAAAGGTAATTAATGATACTTTAATTGGTGCTAGTGCTAAATTAACTAAATTAAGTGGTGTTATTAATGGTAGTATTAATTTATCTACTACTAATAGTAATTTACCCACTGGTAGTAATGATTTAACTAATGTTTGTAATAATTTGTTTAAAATTGATAATGGTTTATTTGGTGTTGATAATATTGGAATAGTGTTGTAAATAATTATGAGAAAAATAGTGTTGTAAATGATATTGGAAGTTCTAGTAATTGTGTAATTAAGGAAAATAATGGGAGTTTTGATTTGATTAATGATAATTTGATTGTAAATAAGAACAATGATACCAGAATAAGGGTGAAAAGAACCAAAGGTGTAAAATCCTGGGAAAATTCTGTAATTCAAGATTAACTTGGATGGACAGGAAATAGCTGAGCTTTGTTCTGATGTTACTGTTTTAGCTCCTGTGTTGGAAACTTTCCAACCTCCCAATACCACAGAACCATATGTGTCTGCGACTATTGGAGACCAAATATATGACCTTCTCGTGGATACAAGAGTGAGTAAATCAGTTTTGCAAAGTTTTCCTGAGAACTGTAGAGCAGTTGGGACAATGGATGTGGTTGGTGCTGCAGGCATAACACAGAAAGTAGCTAAATTACAACCAAAAATGATAACCCTTGGACACATTTCCAGGGAGCATGCTTCCCTTTATATGCCAGGATGTCCCATGAATCTTTTAGGCAGGGATTTTCTGTGTAAATTAAGGGATACAATCCAATGTATGGAATCTGGTGATATTTCTTTACATCTACCAGAGGAATCTTTGAAAGCCTTTCCATTGTTTTTATTGGATTCCCACAGTATAGAGGATGACTTAGATACTATCTATCCAATACCTGAGGATATGCCTAAGGACTTGTGTTTAAAATCATCCACAGACATAGGATTGTTGAAATCAGCTACTCCAGTCAGGGTGAGGAAAAAGGAAGGACCAGTTCCTTGTGTGCTTCTATATCCCTTGACTAAGGAAGCAATAGAAGGTATCAGACCAATTATTGAATCCCTAATCCAACAAGGGATAATAATACTGTGCTTTTCTGAGTTCAGTACACCAATTTTGCATATAAAAAAGCCAAAACTTGATGAAAATGGCTAACCTGTTTACTGATTTATTCAAGATCTAAGAGTGGTAAATGATTATGTCATTAAATTCATCCAGTTGTTCCAAGTCCAGTTGCTATAATTTCTTCCATTCCAATTCAGTCTAAATATTTCACAGTGGTAGATTTATGCTCTGTGTTTTTCTCAATACCAATTCACAAGAATTCTCAAAAGATCATTGCTTTCACTTGGGAGAAAACTCAGTGGACCTGGATTCATCTTCCACAATGGTATATAGACTTACCTAGCCAGTTCTCTCAAATTCTAAATCAAGATCTAAAAACAATTAAGTTTAAAGAGAGTAAATTGGTGCATTTAGTGGATGATATTCTGTTAGCCTCCCCAAATGTAAAGGTGTGTCTTAGAGATAGCAAAATTCCTTTGGCTGGGTTATACAAATGAGAGCATAAAATCTCCAAGGCAAAATTGCAATTGGTTTTGCATTGTGTGCAATATCTTGGATTTGTGTTGTCAGAGGGTTCCAGAAGTATCACATGAAAGAGAATAGCCGACATCCAGAAATTAAGTGCACCTAAAACTAAAAAACAACTTAGAGCAATTCTGGGAACTACTGGTTTTTATAGACAGTAGATTGCTAGATTTAGTGAGATCACTAAGTGTTTAACAGATTTGACCAGGAATACAGAACCAGAACCTCTGAAACTAAATCCTGAACATTGTTCAGCCTTAGAAAGGCTGAAAGAAGCAATTTTTTCTGCCCCTGCATTAGGAATCCCAGATTATGAGAAACCTTTTCAGCTATTTGTCAATGAAACAAAAGGTATAACTTCTGGTGTGCTTACACAGACCCTAAGACAGAGTTATCATCCAATTGGATACTATAGTTGTCAACTTGATCCAATAGCTGTGGGGACAGTACCCTGTCTAAGGGGGTGTAGAAGCAGTGGCTGTTTTAGTCCAGAAGTCAGCTGATCTCATTTAGGGATGTCCTTTAATGGTCTATTTTTCATATCAAATAGAGGCACTAATGAGGAAACTTCGTACTCAAGCATATTCAGACCAATGAATATCTAAGTATGAAATTATTCTCTTAGGTAGTGAGAACATCCAGTTGAAGAGATGTAGTGTATTAAATCTTAGCTACTCTTCTTCCTGATTTACCTAAGAATGGTGAACCATTGCATGAATGTGTTGAGGTAATAGATCTTGTGGATATCCCTAGAATGGATTTAAAAGACACTCCACTCAAAAATCCAGATTTGGTATTGTTCACAGATGAATCATTATATTTGTGTAATGGCATAAGATGTACTGGAGGTGAAGTTGTCACAGAATTTGAGACACAGTGGTATGGTTCTTTACTTAGTAATCTTAATGAACAGGGTGCAGAATTAGTGGCACTGAAGCAAGCCTGTCTTCTAGCTGAAGGTAAAAGGGCAAATATTTACATGGACTTTCAATATGCATTCTTTGTTTGCCATGCAACAGGAAAGATCTGGAAACAATGAGGTTTTATTATTACATTGGGAAAACCAATAGTGCATGCAGGAATAATAACTGAGTTGTTGGAAGCAAGCCAAAAGCCAAAACAGCTGGCAGTAATCCATTGCCAGAGTCATACTAGAGGTTGAGATTCAGTCTTTAAAGGTAATCATAGGGATGATATCACTGAGAAGTATGCTGCCCAGAAAGTTCCAATTTATGTAATGAATTTAACATTTATTGATTCTGATGATCTAGAAAAAGCATATGTAGACTCAAATATCCAGAAATGGAAGGATAAATTTGGAACTAGGAAAGAACATGGGATATGGATTGATGATACAGGAAAACCATTGTTACCAAAAGACTTGTATACTTATTCGTGTCAAGCTATACACACAAAAGGTCATTTTGATACACAAGCTGTTGTAGATTCCATCAAGAGACAATGGGTTGCTCCTGGAATAAGTACTGTTGCACATAAGATCTGTAATAGTTGCTCTATCTGCCAAAACTTCAATCAAAGTGCATCCAGAATGAAAGGTTTGGGTGGTAGGCCTTTAGCATATTGTCCATTTGAGAGTTTGCAGATTGATTATATCTGTATGCCTAAAGCTGGAAGATACAACTATTGTCTTGTGATAGTTGATAGTCTAAGTGTCCTGAAGCTTTTCCATCAAATACCAACACAGTAAGCTTTGTGGTGAAAGTGTTACTCAAGGAAATTGTGCCTAGATTCGGTGTACCTTTAACCATAGATTTGGATAAGGGATCTTATTTTACTCAGGATATCCTTAGAAGAGTCTATGAGAATCTAGGAATAGCATCTAAATATTATGTTCCTTATCACCCACAAAGTTCATGTTAGGTGGAACACATAAATAGGGAACTCAAGACTATGGTTGGGAAACTCTGTGCCAAAACTCATCTCAAATGGCCAGATATTCTTCCCATAGCTTTGTTTTACCTGTATACTAGACTAAGAGTAGATCTACATATATCATCATATGAGATGATCTTTGGACATGCTCCACTACAAGCAAAAACTTGTAAGGCTGTTTATGCATCACTCTTAGGAGTTGATTCTCAAATTGCTTCATATTTAAGTGCTTTACAGCAGAGGTTAGGAGAGTTACAGGACATGGGAGTATTAATTCAATCTGGTCCATTGGATTATTCTTTTCATAATTTTCAACCAGGTGATTTTGTCTATGTGAAAAATTTTACCAAAACATTGGCAACTGAACAGTTGGGTAGGTCCTTATACCATTGTGTTAGTTTCACCATCTTCAGTAAAAGTATTAGGTAGAGATCTGTGGTTCTCATATTAAATTAGCACATGGTATAGATAATGAAAATGTAGAAATTGTTACAGAAGAAGAAGAAGAAGAAGAAGAAGAAGAAGAAGAAGAAGAAGAAGAAGAAGAAGAAGAAGAATATGAAGAAGAAGAAGAAGAAGAAGAATATGAAGAAGAAGAAGAAGAATATGAAGAAGAAGAAGAAGAAGAAGAAGAATATGAAGAAGAAGAAGAAGAATATGAAGAAGAAGAAGAAGATGAAGAAGAAGAAGAA
>NC_058132.1:376489255-376550527 GCF_016433145.1 Gracilinanus agilis | reverse complement strand
AAGAAGAAGAGGAAGAAGAAGAAGAAGAAGAAGAAGAAGAAGAAGAAGAAGAAGAAGAAGAAGAAGAAGAAGAAGAAGAAGAAGAAGAAGAAGAAATAGTGTGAAATTGAAATCTTAAGGCAATTAGAGTCTGCAGTCAGAAAGTTCAGTAAGGAGAGGACCATTCCAGCAGAAGAGGACATTCGGATGGAAGAGGACATGGATGGATGGAGAGGATTCAGGATTCAGGATTTATGAACTTTATACTAAGCATGATGAAATTATGAACTGAACTGGTAAAAACTTTATTTTAAAGGATTTTCCTAAAGAAGAGGACTAATCATGGACAATTTGGAATAGTTGGTTTGAAAGGCTTTGGGTAATGTAAATAGTATCACTACATACTCATATACATCCGACATTGCACATAATACTATCAAGAACTTCGATGGAGACAATGGAGAGAAGAGATTTCCTTGAAGAATGGAACATTATAAGGAAAAAGGAGATCTGAAGGACATCTGAAGTTTTGGTAGGTATCATACATTCAACAGTAACATGTTGCAACAAAATATAGCAAAGTAACAACATATCAAATAAGATACATACAACACAAACATGTTAGGATACATTGTATTCCTTGTGGAATAAAACAATGTATAAATACTAACAGGATTATAGCTATAGGATAAGCAAGTACTAACAAAGGATAGTTAGTTACTAACAAAATTAGCTAGTTATTTAGATAGATTTAGTTAGACTAATATACTAATACCATAGGAATAGTGTAGAATAGTTTAGTGAAATAGGAATAGTATTAGATTAGATTAGAGGATAAGATACATTACAATGCAAATACAATAAACATAACAAAATTGCATTACCTGAAGAACATATAACATATTACAGGTCACATGTCACAAAATAATGTAAATAGATATGTAAATAAGTGTAAATAAGATGCATATATTGTAAATTGCATTATATTGTAAATATTGTATATATGTATATTTGATATGTGTATGTTATGTGTACATATATGCATATACGTACATAATACATGTATATATTGTACATACATTGTATGTATCATGTGTATATATGTATAAATATAAATTCTGTGAATAAATTGATACTAATTGAGTTGCAAACGTTTAAATGTAATTTGCATAAGTGAGTTTGATGTTTTGTTGGAATTTGATGTAAAACCTTATGCAATGTTGTGTTAAAATGTATTTTTCCAAACTTGTTTGCAAATATTAGTTAGAAGAATGTTTATGTATTAGTTTAGGAGTGGTGTTTGATTTTGAATTTGGTGCTCATATTTCAAATTTGTTGTTGATTTTGTTAATTTTGTGGGAAATTTTGCATTGTTACTTGTTATTTTGTGCTTTGAACTATGTATTTGTTCAATGTATTTATCCCTTTACTTTTCCTTGTTGAAATCCCTAGAGTAAAGTAGAGTAAGGTAGTGTTAGATAGAATAGAGTTAGTGTAGTTTGTTTGTTATTTTGGGTTAGAATTTTAGTTTAGTCCAAAGTGCACAAATAACAAAATATTGTGTGAAACCCTATTTTGGCTTTGTGCAAAGGTGGGGAAATGTAAGAGGGAAATAAGTTTAAAGCATTTTGGAAGCTTAGAGAGATAGGCAGGAGCTGAGATTCCAACTGGAACACAGAGAACTCTCTCAAAAGACAGTTGGGTTTTTTGAAGGGTTTTTGAGTAGCCACTGACCTGAGAGACCTGTGGATTTTGGATATCTCAAAGCAACACCTGGGACCTTACAGCTGCCAGGATCAAGGAGTAGAGGTTGAAATTTCTGACTTGCTTGGTGGACCAGCAAAGCCAATCTCCCTGATTTCCTCTGAAGAGTTATTTGGCTGGTTCCTGTGCTCTTGGAGTATACTTGGACTACATGAGATCAAGACCATCAGATCACATCTGTGAGATCCCATTTGTCCCTTGTGTCTTAGCTGCCTGCTTAGTATAGTGTAGGGATTTCCCAAATCATCAACTCTTAACTTTGAACTTGATCCTTAGTGTTTTAGGTTAAATGTGACCTCTCCCATCATTTCTAACCCTATAGTCTGTATTCAACTTGTATTTTATAATTCTTTGGTCCCAGTCTTGTTAGTTTCACAGACTCCCAGGCTAGGTGGATCTGTGGTGGCAGTTGGTCTCAACTGCCAATCCATAATCTCCCATTTCCTTGTTCTTTGGAGGGTTTGTGTTTTCCCAATTTGTTATTCCCAGTCTGTTGCCCTGTCCTGTCAGTCCTCCTTCTCCCCCTTCTCTAAACCTAATAATATTTAACTTACCCATAAAAGTTCCCCATAAGAGTCTCAAGGCCATGAGGTCTCAGAATATACCTTGGAAGTTACACTACAGCTAATCTAGTTCAACCTAAACCTTTGACAGTCCTCAATAAGTGGATGTTTTCTTATTTAAAGTGAGAGTGTTAAAAGGGAGGATTTCCAAGATCTCTTCTGGCTTTAAATTCTGTGCCCAATTTGTATGATAAAAACATAAACTTTTAAATCTTGTGATTTTCCTTTTCATAGGTTGTAGTTTGCTTTGAAATGGGACAATTATTTTAATGACCCTATGTAATGAGAAGCAAAATGCTCAGAACTCAGATTGAATCTGATATTTGGTGAAAGTAGACACAAAGCATATAGTCTTTACAAAACACAATGAATAATAGGCCTCTGTTTTATAGGGGTCACCACTGGATCAGATCTTTCAAGTTATAACTAACAACCATATCACATTTATTACAGCACAGTATCTCTAGATAATTACAGATTTATTTTCTGCCTAAGGCAGAAGCATCACACTTACAATTTGCAACTGAGGCAAGGACATATAATTTCATTTATTAGAATGATAAAGCAATGATCACCTGGGATGACTGGTTTTATCCTCAAGGAAGAGCTTTTTTATTTTCCTTTTTGCTCAGAAATGCAAGGAGAAATTTATCATTGTAGCAGCTGTCTTTTACCACAGTCATTATACATTGATCACTAAAATGTGATTGATGGTTAGGAAAATCACATCAGTTATTTTTCCTTCATTGAACAAAGTGACCTTAACAATATACATTTGTCTATGTGCTCCATAGGAAGTTTCATCTGATTAATGAATGAATTACCTATTTAAATCAAACAAACTGTAATAACTTGTCCTAAAAGTTATTTTTTTCCTCAAATGATTTTTATCAAATATGGTAATTTAGAGTGATTAGGATAGTTCTAGTGCTCCTATATGTAAATGTTATCCTGTAATAGTCATGTAAATAAAGGAAAACAAAATGTGAATTGTGTTATCTTTGAGATAAATTACAATCAATTGTTAGCAAACCATAATAATATATGACTGAGAAACTTATATCCTTTAATAAATTAGTTATCTCAGTAGTGTGAATAATACTTCCTCCACTGGAGAAGATTAAAACTCAGCCATATCCACTTTCCTGTGTAATTATTGTCCACATTTTTAAAAAATCCATTCTTGAACCATGGTCAAAGCAACTTTATCATGTTCCCTGAGTGATGTGTATCAGTCTACTCTGTTATGGTCTCACTTACTATCTCTGTAACTTTTAGGGCTAAAATGTCCTTCTTGGCTGCCACTCATTTTTACATGCTGTTTCTGCTTTTAGAATTTAAGCTTTCTGAATCATGTAGTCTTTTATTTTGTGTTTGTGTTACAGACAACTAGAAAATGAAAGCAAAAACAGAACAAAACAAAACTGGGGACAGGAGAAAGGGGATATTCCTGCTTCTGGAAGTCTGTGATGATGTGAAATGGAAGGGCCTGACTCTTACTTCACATCATGCAAAGATATTCTATGACCATTTCTTGTACATTTAAGTATGTGGTGCAAAAAAGCATGTTGAATGGTTGCTTAGGCAGAATATATATATACGTTTAAATAAAACATTAACTGGACAAATTGCCTCTGTCTCTGTCTCTCTGTCTCTGTCTCTGTCTCTCTGTCTGTCTGTCTGTCTGTCTGTCTTTCTCTCTCTTTATTTTACTTTCTCTCTCTCTTATTGGGAGTGCACTGCCTGGTCTGCCATTATATATAGCTTATGAAGAGATGGTCCTACAATTTGGTTCTTTTCTTTCTTATTCTTAGGTGAAGAAGATTTTGGGATGGAAAATGGTTTTGTAAACTTTGAACGTTTGAAAAGCCAGTAGAGTTTGTCTACAACTGTGTACAGTGCAGCTCAAAGGAGCACCCAGAGGAATTCAGACAAGCAGTGAATCATCCCATCAGCAGAGACTTTGTGTCCTGAAAGCAAGAGATCACCTCTGTCAACTGGAGAAGCTGCCTTTGTAAGTGAACTTGGTAGAGTTCGATTAAAAAAATATTTGTGGCAACTATTTTATTTTAAAAGCTTTATTTCTGTGATTTGTTTTTAAATAATATGCATTTGTGGTTTACTTCCACTTTGTAAGAGGTCCCAAAATAAAATGATAACAAAATTAAACAGTTAAGTAAAACTAATAATTTATATTGCAATAATATAGTGACCCCCACCTGAAAGGAAATGTAACATTTCACATCTGTATGACTTTTTCTTTAAAAAAATGTAACCACAATCTATTACCTTTCCTTCCCATCACAATTCAGCCAAAAGGAGATGAAAAACACTTTTCTTGTAATAAATATGTAAAATCAAGGAAAATAAACTATAAATTCCTCAGTGATATATAACATATGTACACACACACATATATATACATATATATGTATATATACTTGTATTTCTTCTGAACTCTGTAGACTTGATCTGAAAGTGTGTGGGTAGTGATACAAAGTTTATAATCATCTAGAATCACTTCATTCATATACTCAGTGCTTAGGAAGTGCTTGGCATATAGAGAATATTTTTTATTCATTCATTCATTCATTCTTTTGTTTTTTTTAAACCTCTACCTTCTGTCTTAGAATTGATTCTAAATATTGGTTCAAAGGCAGAAGAGCAGCAAGCACTAGGCAATTGGGCTTAAGTGACTTGCCCAGGATCAAATAGCTAGGAAGTGTCTGAGGTCAAATTTGAACTCAGGGCATCTTATTTCCAGACCAGGCTCTACTACTGAGTACTCTAGCTGCCCCTTCTTCTGAGTTTTAAATTTTTTTTGTGGATGTTAATTAATGGAATAATCAGGCAATTTGTCAGTTATTCCCCACTCTTGCTAAATTACTGACATCTCTTTTTCTTTTCATACCCATTTTAATGGTTAATAAAAATATTTGTAATTTTTTTTGCATTTTTTGAAAAAAATATTGTTCTAAATTCTCTTTCCCACCCCTTGTCACACCTGTTGAGAATGCAAATAAAAACATCAATTATGCATGTGAAATCCTGCAAAACATATTTCCATAATTGCTATATCACACAAAAAAGCAAGAAAAACAAAGTCAGAAAATTATAGAAGAGGAAAAAGAATACTTACATAACCCTATATCAGAAATAGAAAATAAAAAACCATTAATGAAAACCCTAAGAAAAAAGTCCCCAGAGCCAGATGGATTTATTAGAGAATTTTACAAAATATTTAAAGAACAACAAATTCCAGTATTATAGAAATTATTTAGAAAAATGGGCAAATGAGTCCTACCAAATTCCTTTTATAAAAAAATATGATGCTTATATCTAAGCCAAGAAAGACAAAAATTGGGAAATAAAATTAAAGGCCAAATTTCTTAATGAATATAGATGCAATCATTTTAAATAAAATAGTAGTAAAAGAGACTACATCAATATATCACAAGGATAATTCATCAAGATTGCTTTAACATTAGGAAAACTATTAGCATAATTGACCATGTTAATAACGAAAGCAACAGAAACAATATGATTATCTCAATAGATGCAGAAAAAGCTTTTGACAAAATACAACACCTATTCCTATTAAAACGCTAAAGAACAGAGGAAGGGGGGGAATCATGAATCAAGTAACCATGGAAAAATATTCTAAATTAAAAACCACTAAAAACATAGAAATAAATGGATCTTAAAATGATAAATAGTATCTATCTAAAACCATCAGCAGGTATCTATAATGGAGATAAGCTAGAAGCATCCCCAGTAAGATCAGGGGTAAGTAAAGATGGCTATTATCACCATTATTATTGAATAGTACACTAGATACACTAGCTATAGAAATGAGGAATTCCTCAAACTGCTAAAAAAAAAAGAAATAGGAAGACTTGAAGTAGGCAATGACAATAGCTTAGTGAATCCTAGGGAATCAACTAAAAAACTAGTTGAAATAACTTTAGCGAACTTGCAGGATACAAAGTAAACTCACATAAATTATCAGCATTTCTATCTATTACCAACAAAGTCCAGCATCGGGAGTTAGAAAGTGAAATTCCATTTAAAATAACTTTAGACAATATAAAATTCCTAAAACTCTACTTTCCAGGACAAACACAGGGATTATATGAACTTAAATACTTCTCACACAAATAAAGTCAGAATTAAACAATTAGAAAAATGTTCTTGAGTATGCCAAGCTAACATGGTAAAATAATCATTATATCTAAATTGTCTGTTCAGTGCCATATAAGTCAAACTATAAAAAATATTTTATAAAGATAGAAAAAATAAAAAAAAACAAATCTGGAAAAATAAAAGTTCAAGAATATCAAGGAATTAATGAAAAAAAATCTGAAGGAAGATGACCTTGCTCTAACAGTTCTCAAATTGTACAATAAAGCAGTAATCATTAAAACAATCTAGTACTGGGTAAGAAACAAAATGGTCGGTCAATGGAATAGATTAGGTACACAAAATACATTTTAAATGATGTAGTGCAAAAGGCCGCATATTAGCCCTGCAAAGCCTTACTGCAGAGTTTCTGACAGTTGAAAAGGGTTTAGAATCCTGAGGTTAGAAAGTTGACCCTGGAGACTCGATGAGAGTAGAAGGGTCAACTGAGCTCTCTTCTTTGGACTGAAAACTTGGCCTATATTCTGCAGCTTTTCTCTTAAAATTTGTTGGCTTAACTATTTCCTTTGAATCTCGCTAACCTCCCTTATTCCCAATCATCATTTTCTCTTCCTAAATTTCTTGAGGTTTTGAAAGGAGGGTGGATCTGAGTGTTAGCTTTCAAACTTGGTAGATTTAGTTTCCTGGTAGTCAAATAGGGTTTACCCTTGTTACAAATTATCTCTTGAATCATTTATCCAACTTTCCTAACCCTATACGCTACAAAACCTCTGGGAGCTGAGTTAAGGCAGGTCCTTTCTCAGTCTCACATTCCTGTCTCCCTCCCCCACCTGAAGCTTTCCCTATGTAGTTGTTAGAGTTATCTTGTATCTCTCTGTCCTTTACAATCAACCCTAAACTCAATAAACCCTGTTTGTCACTTAATCAAACTTTTGGCTAATTCATTAGTTGACTGATAAGAGAGGGAGAAGGGGCGAAAGGAATAACATTCTCTCTGGGTCCTGAAGGGAATTGGAGGTGTCCACTTTGGAGGAAGTGTAATCTGAATACTTCCTCTGGACTCTTCCTTTGTGAACCTGAGAAACTGACTAGAAAGTCCTCTAGTCAGTTTCAAGCCATTCTTGGCTGGCCCTAACCTTTGTCTGTAGAATTGCCTTTCCTACTTGAAGGGCTCAGTTTGTTTCCTTCCAGTATCTCTGTCTCAAACCTGTGTCCTAGTCTGTGCACCCAGTCTGTGTATCCTAGGCTGCAGCTGTCTGCCCAGAATACCTCATCCTTCCCTTGCAACTCTTTTATTTCTCCTACCACCTCAATTTATCATGCACCACTATTGTACTCTCCTTATCTACTTACTGCCTTAGGGATCCACAAACCCCTATCCACAGTGCCTTATCCCTATTCACACTACCTTAAGTCCTTTACCTGCCTTATCCCCTATTACAACCTTACCTCTGCCTTAATTTCCCTATTACCTCTAGCCTATTCCCTTATTACAACCACTTTATTACCCTACAAGCTCAATCCCGTTATAACAATGATTATAGCAATCTAGTGTTTGATAAGCCCAAAAGTTTTAGGACAAAAAAATTCTGAGAAAACTAAAAAGTGGTATGGCAGAAATTAGTTATAGGCCAATATCTCAGACCTTATACCAAGATAAGGTCAAAATGTATACATGATTTAGGCATATATGATGCCATAAGAAAATTAGGAAACATGGAATAGTTTACCTGTCAGATCTAATGATAAGGGAAAAGCTTATGGCCAAACATAAGATAGAGAATATTATGAGATGTAAAATAAATAATTTTGGTTATATTAAATTAAAAAGAGGTTGTAGGAATAAAACCAATGCAACTAAGATTAGAAGAGAAAATACAAACTGGGAAAAATTTTATAGCGAATTTCTCTAATAAAGGCCTAATTTCTCAAATATATAGAAAACTGAGTCAAATTTATAAGAACATAAGTCATTCTCTAGTTGACAAATGATCAAAGGATATGAACAGGCAGTTTTCAGATAAAAAAATTAAAGCCATTTATGATTATGAAAAAATATTCTAAATTATTATTGATTAGAGAAATGCACATTAAAACAACTCTGTGGTACCACCTCATACTTTCCAGATTGGCTAAAATGACAGAAAAGAAATATTATAAATGTTGTAGGGGATGAGGCAAAATTGGGACACTAAAAATTTGTTAGTAGAGTTGTGAACTGATTCAACCATTCTAGAGGGCAATTGGGAACTTTGCACAAAAGGTTATAAAACTGTGCATACCCTTTGATCTAGTAATAATATCACTACTACTAGGTTTATGTTTCTTTTTTTAATTTAAACATTTATTAATAATCATTTTTAACATGGTTACATGATTCATGCTCCTACTTTCCCCTTCACCCCACACACTCCCCCCACCCATGGCCGACACACATTTCCACTGGTTTTGTCATGTGTCCTTGATCAAGAGCTATTTCCATATTGTTGGTGGTTGCATTGGTGTGGTAGTTTCGAGTCCACATCCCCAATCACGTCCACCCCGACCCATGCGTTCAAGCAGTTGCTTTTCTTATATGTTTCCTCTCCTGCAGTCCTTCCTCTGAATGTGGGCAGCGTTCTTTACCATAAATCCCTCAGAGCTGTCTTGTGTCATTGCATTGCTGCTGGTATAGAAGCCCATTACATTCGATTTTACCACAGTATATCAGTCTCTGTGTACAATGTTCTTCTGGCTCTGCTCCTTTCGCTCTGCATCAGTTCCTGGAGGTCTCTCCAGTTCGCCTGGAACTCCTCCAGTTTATTATTCCTTTTAGCACAATAGTATTCCATCACCCGCATATACCACAGTTTGTTCAGCCATTTCTCAATTGAAGGATATACCCTCCTTTTCCAGTTTGTTGCCACCACAAAAAGCGCAGCTATAAATATTTTTGTACAAGTCTGTTTATCTATGATGTCTTTGGGATACAAACCCAACAATGGTATGGCTGGATCAAAGGGCAGGCATTCTTTTATAGCCCCTTGAGCATGATTCCAAATTGCCAGCCAGAATGGTTGTATCAGTTCACAACACCACCAGCAATGCATTAATGTCCCAATTTTGCCACATCCCCTCCAACATTCATTACTCTCCCCTTCTTTCATTTTAGCCAATCTGCTAGGTGTGAGGTGATACCTCAGAGTTGTTTTGATTTGCATTTCTCTAATTATTAGAGATTTGGAACACTTTCTCATGTACTTATTGATACTTTTGATTTTTTTACCTGAAAATTGCCTATTCATGTCTCTTGCCCATTTATCAATTGGGGAATGGCTTGATTTTTTATACAATTGCTTTAACTCCTTGTATATTTGAGTAATTAGACCCCTGTCAGAGTTTTTCGTTATAAAGATTTTTTCCCAATTTGTTGTTTCCCTTCTGATTTTGACTACATTTTTTTTTGTTTGTACAAAAGCTTTTTAGTTTAATATAATCAAAACCATTTAATTTACATTTTGTAATTTTCTCTAACTCTTGCTTGGTTTTAAAGTCTTTCCTTTCCCAGAGATCAGACAAGTATACTATTCTCTGTTCACTTAACTTATTTATAGTTTCCCTCTTTATATTCAAGTCGTTCACCCATTCTGAATTTATCTTGGTGTAGGGTGTGAGATGTTGATCTAGACCTAATCTCTCCCATATTGTTTTCCAAATTTCCCAGCAGTTTTTGTCAAATAGTGGATGCATGTCCCAAAAGTTGGGCTCTTTGGGTTTATCATACACTGTCTTGCTGATGTCATTTATCCCCAGTCTATTCCACTGATCCTCCTCTCTATCTCTTAGCCAGTACCATATTGTTTTGATGACTGCTGCTTTATAGTATAGTTTAATACCTGGTACAGCTAGGCCCCCTTCCTTCACATTTTTTTTTCATTATTTCCCTTGATATTCTTGATCTTTTGTTATTCCAAATGAAATTTGTTATAGTTTTTTCTAATTCAGCAAAGAAGTTTTTGGTAGCTTGATAGGTATGGCGCTAAATAGGTAAATTAATTTGGGTAGAATGGTCATTTTTATTATGTTAGCTTGTCCTACCCATGAGCAATTGATGGCTTTCCAATTGTTTAAATCCAGTTTTATTTGTTTGGAAACTGTTTTGTAGTTGTTTTCATATAATTGCTGTGTTTGTTTTGATAGATAGATTCCCAAGTATTTTATATTGTCTAGGGTGATTTTAAATGGTGTTTCTCTTTCTACCTCTTGCTGCTCTAGTGTGTTGGAAATGTATAGAAATGCTGATGATTTATGTGCATTTATTTTGTATCCTGCAACTTTGCTAAAGTTGTTGATTATTTCTACAAGCTTCTTAGTTGATTCTCTAGGATTTTTTAAGTAGACCATCATATCATCTGCAAAGAGTGATAGCTTAGTCTTCTCCTTGCCTATTTGATGCCTTCAATTTCTTTTTCTTCTCTAATTGCAACTGCTAGTGTTTCTAGTACTATGTTGAATAATAGAGGTGATAATGGGCATCCTTGTTTTACTCCTGATCTTATTGGGAAGGCTTCTAATTTATCCCCATTTCATATGATGTTTGTTGATGGTTTTAGGTATATACTGTTTATTATTTTTAGGGAAGGTCCTTCTGTTCCTATACTTTTCAGTGTTTTCAATAGGAATGGATGCTGTATTTTGTCAAAGGCTTTTTCAGCATCTATTGAGATGATCATGTGATTTTTGTTTGTTAGACTGTTAATATGGTCAATTATTTGGATGGTTTTCCTAATGTTGAACCAACCTTGCATTCCTGGTATAAATCCCACCTGATCATGGTGGATGGAGTCTCTTTGCGAGTATTCTATTTAAGATTTTTGCATCTATGTTCATTAGGGAGATTGGTCTGTAGTTTTCTTTCTCTGTTTTTGATCTCCCTGGCTTTGGAATCAGTACCATATTTGTGTTGTAAAAGGGATTTGGTAGGACTCCTTCTTTGCTTATTATATCAAATAATTTGTATAGTATTGGGATTATTTGCTCTTTGAATGTCTGATAGAATTCACTTGTGAATCCATCAGGCCCTGGCGATTTTTTCTTAGGGAGTGCTTTGATGGCTTGTTCAATTTCTTTTTCTGATATGACATTATTTAGGTATTCTATTTCTTCTGCTGTTAATCTAGGCAGTTTATATTTTTGCAAATATTCATCCATATCTCCTAAATTGTTATATTTATTGCCATAAAATTGGGCAAAATAGTTCTTAATGATTGCCTTAATTTCCTCTTCATTAGAGGTGAGGTTTCCCTTTTCATCTTTGATACTGTCAATTTGGTTTTCTTCTTACCTTTTTTTTATTAGATTGACTAGTACTTTGTCTATTTTATCTGTTTTTTCAAAGTACCAGCTTCTAGTCTTATTTATTAATTCAATAGTTCTTTTACTTTCGATTTTATTAATTTCTCCCTTGATTTTTAGTATTTCTAATTTAGTTTCCTTCTGGGGATTTTTAATTTGCTCACTTTCTAATTTTTTGAGTTGCATGCCCAATTTATTAAACTCTGCCCTCCTTAATTTGTTAATATATGCACTCAAGGATATAAATTTCCCCCTGAGTACTGCCTTGGCCTCATCCCACAGAGTTTGGTAGGATGTCTCATCATTGTCATTTTCTTCAGTGAAATTATTGATTGTTTCTATGATTCCTTCTTTGACAAATTGGTTTTGGAGAATCATATTATTTAATTTCTAATTAGTTTTTGATTTTCCTGTCCAGGTGCCCTTACTAATTATTATTTTTATTGCATTATGATCTGAGAAGGTTACATTTATTATTTCTGCTCTTTTGCATTTGTTTGCAATGGTTCTATGCCCTATAACATGTTCAGTCTTTGTGAATGTGCCATGTGCAGCTGAAAAGAAGGTGTATTCCTTTTTGTCCCTATTTATTTTTCTCCACATATCAATTAAATCTAATTTTTCTAGGACTTCATTCACCTCTCTTACCTCTTTCTTATTTTTTTTAGTTTGATTTATCTAGATCTGAAAGAGGAATATTTAGATCTCCCACTAGTATGGATTTACTATCTATTTCCTTCTTGAGCTCTGCCAGTTTTTCCTTTATGAATTTGGATGCTATGCCAACTTGGTGCATATATATTGAGCAGTGTTATTTCCTCATTGTTTATACAGCCTTTAATTAGGATGTAATGACCTTCCCTGTCTTTCTAAATCATATCTTTTTTTTTTACTTTGGCTTTGTCAGAGATCATAATAGGCACTCCTGCCTTCTTTTTCTCATTTGACGCCCAAAAGATTTTGCTCAAACCGTGAACCTTAAACTTGTGTATGTCCACCCATCTCATATGTGTTTCTTGTAGACAACATACGGTAGGATTTTGGTTTCTAATCCACTGTGCTATTTGCTTCCATTTTATGGGCGAGTTCATCCCATTCACATTCAGAGTTATAATCATCAGTTGTGCATTTGCTGACATTTTCGTTTCCTCCTCTATTCCTACCCCTTCTCCTTAAACTATTTCCTTTAAAACCAGTGGTTTGCTATTAAGACCCTATCCCTTATCCCCTCCCTTGACTAACTTCCCCTTCTACCCCCCCTTATTCCCCCCTTTTTGTTTTTAATGGCCTTATGAATTCCCTCCCCCTTCTTCTCACCTCCCTTTTTTTGACCTCCCCACTCCCCTGTTTCCCTTGATTTATCCCTTTTGACTTTCTCAGAAGGGTTAGATAAGAGTTTTATGTCCCAATGGATAGTATAGCTACTCTTCCCTCTCCAGGTTGATTACACTGAGAGTAAGGTTTGATTATCACCTCTTAATGCTCTCTTCCTCTTCTTCTTATAATAGTATTTGTCCCCTCTCCTTCCCATGCCCTCTTTGTGTGTAATAGAATATCCTATTTTTCTTATTCACTCAAGTTTCTCTTGGTTTCCCCTGCTATTCACCCCCTCCTTCCCTTCCCCCATGTCATCTTAGATTATTTAGTGTTCCACCCTCACCCTGTGAATTATTCTTCTGATTACTATAATATTGGATACTATAATAGTGAATAGAGTTCACTACAGAGAATTATACATAACATTTCTCTACATAGGAATACAGATAATTAGATCTTACTGAGGCCCTTAAAAAGGCAAATTTAAAAATTATAAGTTTTCTTTCTTTCCCCTCTGTATCTTATTTACCTTTTCATGTTTCACTCGATTTTTGTGGTTGGATATCAAACTTTCCATTTAGCCCTGGTCTTTTCTGTGCAAATACTTGGAATTCTTCAATTTTGTTGAATGCCCATACTTTCCCCTGGAAATATATAGTCAATTTTGATGGGTATTTGATCCGTGGTTGCAGGCCCAGCTCTTTTGCCTTTCTGAATATAGTATTCCAGGCCTTACGGTCTTTTAGCGTGGAGGCTGCCAGATCCTTTGTGATCCTGATTGGTGTTCCTTGATATTTGAATTGTCTCTTTCTGGCTTCTTGTAAGATTTTTTCTTTTGCTTGAAAGCTCTTGAATTTGGCAATTATATTTCTGCCCGTTTTCTTATCTGGATCGAATGTAGTGGCTGTTCTATGAATCCTTTCAATGTCTATAT
This sequence comes from Gracilinanus agilis, assembly GCF_016433145.1. NCBI lineage: Eukaryota > Metazoa > Chordata > Mammalia > Didelphimorphia > Didelphidae > Gracilinanus > Gracilinanus agilis. The sequence goes on along the minus strand of NC_058132.1, from coordinate 376,536,496 downwards.
TGCCCTCTTGTTGTAGGACTTCAGGGCAATTTTGCTGAACAATTTCTTTTAGTATGGAGTCCAGGTTTCTATTAATTTCTGGTTTTTCTGGAAGATCAATTATTCTCAAATTGTCTCTTCTAGACCAGTTTTCTTGGTCTGTCACTCTCTCATTGAGGTATTTCATATTTCCTTCTATTTTTTCAGTCTTTTGACTTTGTTTTATTTGTTCTTGTTGTCTTGAGAGATCATTAGCTTCTAATTGCTCAATTCTAGCCTTTAGGGACTGGTTTTCGGCTCTAAACTTTTTGTTTTCAGCTATGATCTTTTGGTTTTCTTTTTCAATCTGGTTCAATTTGCTTATCAGTTCATTTGATTTCTGAGCCTCACTTTCCAATTGCAAGATTCTACCTTTTAAACTGTTATTTTCTTGCCAGATCGCTTCCATCTTCCTCAGAATCTCAGTTTTGAAATCTTCCATAGCTTGTGACCCGTTTTCCTTATTTGAGGAGGGTCTGGATGCTTGTTTGTTCTCCTCCTGTGTTTGCTTGGTTGTCTGCATTTTCTCTGTGTAAAAGTTGTCGAGTGTTAAAGACTTCTTTTTCTTGTTGTTTATCTTTCTCTTCTGAACTTCCTGAGTCTGGGTAGCTATCATTAACCCAGCAGCTTCTCAGCTTTATCCTCGCACTTGGGGTCTGTCCGCGGTCTTTTGGCTCCTGAGGTCTGAGGTCTGATTTTTTCCAAGGTCAAGCCCTCTGGTGGACCCCCTTGCTTGATCCTCTGCTAGAGGTTCCTTTACAAGTCTCAGGGTGCTGCTTCCACAGTCGTATATCTGTCTACGCTGGTTCCCCACTCAGGGTTTCAGAGCTTTAACTCGTGGCTGTGTCTGCCTCCCCTCTCGCCTCCGCTGCTCCCACGCTCAGAGTTCACGTGCGTTCTTTGGCTTTTTGGGATCCCAAATCTTGCTGCTCTCAGGAACAGGCCCTGGAGCTGCCAATGACTTGATGGGTGCCCCAAACTTGCTCTATTTCTTTTTAACTGGCTCCGGCACTATAGGTGTTGTGTGTGGTAGGGGTGGGGGTGGGGTGGTTGCTCAGCCCGCGATTTAGTGAGAGCTGTTTCACCCCTTTATAGCATGAAAATGTCCCGATTCCAAGTACCTTCCATGCTGCACCCTGTTGTGGAGTTTCTCCATTTGTCTGGACTTGTTTTTATGTCCCCTTGAGGAGTCTTGTGTGTTTTGGTCAGGAGAGGTTAAGAGCTGCTTTTTACTCTGCCTCCATCTTAACCTGGAACCTACTAGGTTTATATTTCAAAGAGATTCATAAAAGGGTAAAGGACCTATCTGCAAAAAAAATTGTGGTGACAAAGAATTGGAAATTGAGGGAATGTCCATCAATTGGAGACAACAAATTGTGGTATATCATTGTGATGGGATACTATTGCATTATAAGAAATGATGAGCAGGATCATTTCAGAAAAACTTGGAAAGATTTACATGAACAGATCCAAACCGAAGGGAGCAGAATCAGAAGAACACTGTATACAGTAATTGCAATATTGTGACAGACAGCTATTCTTGACAATAGAATATTCCAAGACAATTCTGAAGGACTTATGACAAAGATATTATCTTCCTCCAGAGAAAGAACTGATAGAGTCTCAATGCATATCAAAGCATACTGTTTTTTTCACTTTATTTCATTTATATATGTTTTTATTTGGGGGGTTTGGTTTCATATAAGGACTTTCTCATAACATGACAAATACAGAAATAGTTTCTCCATGATCATACATGTATAACACAGATCAAATAGCTCTTTTTCTCAGGGAGTGGGTAGAGAAGGGAGTTAGGGAGAGAAACAATTTGAATCTCATTATTTCAGAAAACATACGTTAAAAATTCTTATTAAATATAATTGAGAACGTAAAATATTAAAAATAATTTTCTCTTTGGAGGTGGACACTATTTTTCAACATGAGTCCTCTGGCATTGTCTTGGATTATCGTCTTGATCAAGTAGCTTTCATAGTTGATAATCATTACACTATTACAGTTATTATGTTAATGCTCTCTTAGTTCTGCTCACTGCATTTTGCATCAGTTCACATAGGTCTTCCCATATTTTTCTGAAGTTTCCACCCCTCCTTCTCCCCACCCCATATTTTATCTCTTTCATCTTCTGTTTCCCTGTTGGGCAAGATAGATTTCTATATCCAACTAAGTATGTATATTCTTCCTCCTTTGAAGCAATTTCAATGAGAGTAAGACTTAAGCATTGCATGCTACCCCCTCCCATTTTGTCTTCCAATATAAAACATCTCCTCTAATGTTTTGAATCTCAATGCTCATGTGAAATACTACAGTTTATTTATATACACCATGGCCCTTTCCTTTGAGTTTCAATTCAAATGAAATTTCCTTCATTCATGGAACTATAATTTTTCATTATTTGTAGTTGTAGAGATGTGCTGATTACTGATATTAAAATAATGAATGTTGGGAGAAAGAAGTATTTGAAACCATTGAAAGTGCTACAGAAATTCACAAATGCAGTAGGACTTAATGTCCTTCTATTCCCTTTTTGGCCTAGCTCATCATATATCAATATTTTCTATCCTAGACATGCCTATGTATCCAAGATATATTTCTTTCATAGTCTGGCCTATATGAATACTTATCATAAAATTAGAGATGGGAGTAATTCAGAGGCCATTTTCTCCAACATTTTCATATATAGAGAGAAAGAAATTGGAGCATAATGACAATGCCATTAGTAAGAGTCAGAGGCAGGCTTTGAACCAGTGGTTCCCAAACTTTTTTGCCCTACTGCCCTCTTTCCAGAAAAAAATATTACTTAGCCTCCTAGAAATTAATTTTTAAAAATTTTAATAGCAATTAATAGAAAAGATAAATGCACCTACGGCCATCATTGCTCCTCTGGATCACTGCAGCACCCTCCAGGAGGTGGTAGTGCCCACTTTGGGAATCACTGCTTTGAACCCAGACATTTTGATATAGCAGATCAACTCTGATTGATACTTTCCCTACTGCTTCTTTCCTACATCAATTCGATTTTTTTTGGTGTATATTGTTAGGCTAATGTTAAATGACCTTAAATATCACTAAGGAGGTCACGTTATTTTCCATAGTTAATGCAATTTATCTTCAATTTGGACCATCAGGGAAACTTACCTTCTCTATGTAGTACCTTCCATGGAATTCATTTTGATGACTCTGTTCCCTTGTTTTATACTTTACTTGATATTGATAAAAGGACAGTCATTGAAAAAAGCTATCTTTTTGGTTTCCTCTCATAAATAATCTTGTGTAGTAAAATACTAAATTTCTAAAATGGTTTTAGTGAGTGGATCCCAACTTTTTTGATAAAGAGGATCTATTTTTAATGTCAAAAATTTAGATATCTTTACTTAGTCATAGTTATACTGTTATAGAATTAGAGAGGTAGAAGGGATCTCAGTGGCCATCTATTACAACCCCTTCCCTAAACATTTCGTTATATTATAAATATGTATATTCAAGATGATAAAGTAATAGAAGTATAATTTGACTCTAAGTTTCTCCTGCACAAAGGTTTAGAAACACACTAGACCAAATTCTAATTTTAAAAAGGCCAGAAAAAGTCACAGTGAGTCATTTTTCCAGTTTAGAGTGTTTAGGGAGACAGATAGAGATATGGACAGTGGGAATGGTGGCTGGCCAAGAGCATACTATGTGTGGAGTTTTCTAACTTTCAGGGACTTAAAGAGAGACAATAATGAGCATCAGTGATGAAAGCAACAGGGCAGAAAAAGATCCCAGGAGATCCCAGAACTACTAAAGAGTGCAAAAATAGTGCCAAATGAAAGAATTAAAAGAAAACTCTGGTCACTTTCTAAAATGAAAATTCCTAGGAATACTACTGTCAAAATCTGGAGTTCTCAGGCCAAAGAAAAATAATTGTAGTCAGTGAGAAAAAAATTATTCATATACTGAATAATAACAGTCAGGAACAAATAACATTTAGTAGTTTCCTCTATAAAGTCGTACAGAACTTGGAATACAATATTATAGAATGCAAAAGATATAAGCTTGCAACGATACTTACTCATTTAAAGTGATAGTAATCATATGGAGGGAAAGAAACCTTTAATAATATAGGGGATTTCTGAGCGTTTATGAAAAAAATAAAATAGCTGGCAATAAAATTTGAAATGCAAATACAGGAGTCAAGAGAAGCATAAAAAAGCACAAATGAACATGGAATCACAAGGGCCTAAAAAAGGTTCACTTATTTACATTCTTTTTTGAAGAAATGATATGTGTAGTACTTCATCTATCATTATTAGAGGTCAGAGAAAAAATCCAATTAGAGTTATAGTTTGATGATCTTTAAAAAAAGACTAGAAAGAGTTGACAAGTGGAAGTCTTTACAATAAGGAACAGGGAGTACAGGAAAGAGTGGGTGACACAACATTCATTCTCATCTAAACTGGACAACAGAGGGAAGAACACAAATACACAATGTACAGTTGGGTATGAAAATACTTTTATTAAGACATCTACATGACTCAGTGGAAAAAGGGCCAGGCCTATCTTTGGGAAGTTTTGTATTCAAACTTTGCCTCAGAAGCTTCCTAACCATGAGACTTTGAGCAAGTCACTTCATTCCAGTGCCTAGCCCTTACTAATCTTCTGCCTTGGAACTAATGCTTAGTATTGATTCTAAGACAGAAGGTAGGGATTAAAAAATTCTTTTAAAGAAAACATTTCACCGAATGGAAACAATAGGGAACAGGGTTAAGGGAAATTATGGGGAGAAGATTGAGGGAGGGTAGATTATGGGAATGATTAGTCATAAGCAAAACAATCTCATAAAAAGGAGGTGGGGAAAAAACTTCACAGATAAATGCAGAAAATGAGAAAAACGAAATGCATCTTTTACTGGCCATATCTCTTTTGTAGTTTTATTATTTCTCCCTATAAAACAATTAATTGGAAATTTATTTGAACCTAAAAAATAAAATGTGTAGGTCAAAGAACAAATAATAGAAGCAATTAATATTTTCAATTGAAAACAAAAATAAGACAATATACAAACATTTGAGGGTTGCTGTACTTAGGAAGACCCTTGATTTGGGAATGGCTGAGGTTGTTTTATACACACACACACACATACATATATATGATAGAAGAATGAGTGGTTTCAGAGAAACTTGGGAAGAATTATTTGAACTGATGCAAAATGGGGTGAGCAGAACCAGAAAAATTATACAATAATGATGATACTATAAAGATAAACAACTTAAAAAACTTAGAATCTCGAATCAACATAATGACCCACTACAGTACTCATGCAGAAACATACTCTCCCTTCCAGACAGAGAGGTTATGGACTTACAGTGAAGTTTGAAGTATGTCTACACTCATAACACACATGTATACACACAAATATACATGTCTATGAACATGTGTATATGTATACATTTTTAGATATGACTAAAGAAAGAATTTCTTGAGCTTGGCTACATATTTTAAACTTTTATTTCTGTGTTTTTCTTTTTTCTTTCTCACTGGATAGAAAAGGGAGAAATCTGGAGATATATTTCAGAACTGAAAATTAAATAATTAAAATAAATTGAAAAAATACTAATGGAGACATTAATACAAGTGGAGAAAATTAAAATAAATTGAAAAATACAAATGGAGACATTAATATGAATGGAGAAAATTAAAATAAATTGAAAAAGTACAAATGGAGATATTTATTCAATTTATAGTTGTGTTTGCTTTTTTATTATAACATAATTTAATCAAATGGCTCTTGTTGCTAATATATTACAACTTTCAGCATATTTGTTTTTCATCTAGATTTCAAAATGAAAGGCATTTAAAATCTATTTTCACCCCCCTTTTCATCCTGTATATGTTATTAAAACTAATGACCAAAATAACATTAATCATAGCTAGCATTTATATAAGTGCTTACAGGTTTGCAAAGTACTTTATAAATATTAGCTCATTAAATACACATAGTAATTTTGGGGGGTAGGTGCTATTATTATTTCCATTTTGCAGTTGAGGAATAGGAGATGGACAGAAATTAAATGATTTATCCAGGCTTACCTTTTTAGTAAGTGTCTGAGGCTGGATTTGAACTGGTGGTCCTGACTTCAGGTCTAACACTCACTCTACTTTGTCACTTAGCTGCTTAGGTGTTTTGATATGTATATAGATTTTGTGTATTGATGTGTTTTGTATTTTTCACTCTAGTTATTTTCCAATATACCTACCCCTTTCCCATTATAGAATCCTTCCTTATTCTAAAGAAAAAAATCAATTAATCCAGAAACCTATTGGCTCAATAAATATGTTTGACAGTGTATGCTATATGCCATGCTAGTAATCTGATACCTCTGTAAGAAGGGAGTATCATCATTTGGTTTCGGTGAATGAGTAATCCTTATCTTTTAGGATTCTTTTCATTTATATTCATTGTGTATTTGCTGACTTTAGTCTCTACCTACATATGGCTTCCTATGTATGTTTTTTCTGAATTTTGCATATTTTCTTAGCATAATATTGCTTTATCAGCTTATATATTTGCATCTAGAAAGGGAGCTGATAGGCCATCTGGTCCAATCCCCTTGATTATAGAACATTATTTCCTAGGCATCTTGTGAAGTGCTCAACCTCATAGGGGAAACAAATAGCAGAGCATGAATTCAAACTAATATCCTCAAGCTCTATACCAGTGGTCATTTTGCTGCCTTCTATTTAAATTTTATATTTTTTTAGCCATTCCCTAGTTGTTGGGCATCCACTTTGTTTTCGAGTGTTCATTTTCATTATAAATGCTGCCACAAATATTTTAGTGTCTATATGACATACTTTTCTTTTTTCTTAATCTCTTAAAGTATTTTTCCTTTTAAAATGTATACACCAATAGCACTGGAACAAAACCTCTTGATATACTTGTACAGCTACTAATTGAATGCTGCTACACTTTTTCTTACCTTAATTCAAATGATTAATTTTCTGCTCCTCATAAATGATTTTTCAAGTCCCATTTTCCTGCTCTTATACAGGATATCTCAGGTGAATGGAATGTTTGTCCTCAACTTTTCCTCTTGTGACTGCTAGCTTCCTTTGAATATCATCTCAAGGGTTATGTTATGTTATGTCAATCCAGGGACTGAGTTAATTGGGAGTGTTGAGTCCTAATGGGACACCTAGATATAGTAGTGAAACCAAAAGGTCAACCCAATGCAGCTGATGTTAAAGGAGAATATGGCTAACAGTAACCCAGGGCTAGGAATCAGCTGATAGTGGAACTCAGCTAACCCTTGTCCAACTAAAGCCCTGTAAGTTTGATGTTGATGGCTCTATCCCATAAATTGATTCACTATAGATCTGGTTATTTTATCTATAAGGATTAATTAATTATTTTCACCTGTTCTGACTGCAGATTTGATTTCTAGAAGCTGAATGAAGGAATATTGAAGTAAACCCCATTCCTAAGTTGACACAGGACACAGTCAACTGAAGCCTCACTAGATCTATGAGACTCTCAGGTCCCTCTTGCCATAAAAACCTCTACGAAGAGTCCCACAGAAAACTGCCAGCCTTCATTTTGCTCACTGATAATTCTCAGAAAATAACAACATTATGGGCGTTGGAGTTAGTGGCATATTTTGCTCAGTATGAAACTCCCCCATAAAAGCAACAATTCATCTCCTTTTGACTTTGTGTCTAATAATAGATCACATTTACAGGGTGTTTCGAAGTTTACAATATGCTTCCTTCATAACTACCCTCTGATATAGGTATTATCTCCATTTTCCTAGGCTCCAAGAGGTCAGATGACTTGTCCATGGTCCCATAGCTAGTAAGTTTCAAAGTCAAAATACAAACACAAATCTTCTGACTCTTTCACTTCCTCAGGTGTATTGAAAGCATGCAAATTTATTTTGGTTGTTACTTTTCACTCAATATCTTCATTCATTCTACAAATGCTGTTTTTCTAAGTGTAAGTTTGAATCCTGTATTTTTATGTTGATTTGAATGTTTATGTTTTAATTTAAATTGAGTCCATGCCCTTTTGAATTTAAAAGGACTGAATGTATGGCATACAAGATGTATAATTTATAAGTATTTTAATCTCAAAGGAATCTTGATTTTGACAGAGAAGTGGATAGGTATCTCTTAAAGCTGTGGCAGCTGGTTAATTCAACAGCAGAATAATTCTGGCCTATTTATTTTCCTCCCAGGCAACCCCTTCTTTCTGTTCTGCTCTACCATCATCCATCCCTTTTCTCATTTCTTAAGCTAATACAACTTCATACCATAAGAAGGACTGATGTGATCACCCATGTGAAAAAGACTGGGAATGCTACATCTAGAAAGGCAGATGTGTAATAGAAGTACTCTTTTCCCTGAGTTAGAGAATATGCACTTGTTCTATGGTTGGTTCTGGTCTGCTAATCTGTGAAAGACTGTTGATTGTCTAGGTAGCTGTAACTGGATCATATTTAAAGGGCACTAGTCATTCAGGAGTCCCTTTTGGTTCTGGCTTTTTCCAAACTACCTCACATTGGATAAGAAGGATGAACTTTTGTGGGCTTCTGAATCCATGAGTCCATTCCTCTTCTATTTCTTCTATTTTGTGCTCTTTCTTTCTTGTTTTGAGGAGGTTACAGATGGCTTTGTCTTCATTAATTTTGAAGGATTGAAAGAGAAAATTTAGGAACTGGAGTCCATGTTGGGATTTGTTGGAAGTAATACAATGAGAAGTGAAATCTCAAGCTATCTGCCTGCCCTCCTCTAGTGGCACAGATACTTAAATTCATCCATTCATTGCCCATGCCACATTTGGAAATAAACTTGATGAGAATTAATGCTTTGTATGAATTGAGGTAGCTTTGAGCTCACTCTTTTCAGAGAAGGAAGTGGTGTAGGGGAGAATGTACCCTTATGTGTCTATGGAAGGGATATCTGCACTTCTTATTTTGCTGCACCTACAAAATAAATATCCCTTTGTAAAAATTAATTGATGTTAATTTGTTAAAGTAGTTGGGGTGCTAATCACTGGCAGCTAATAGCAAATGTGCATGTACATGTGTATACATGTATATGTGTGTGTTTGTGCATGTGTGTTATATATGATGCACAAGAATGGGGCCTCCACCTGATAGTATTAGAGAAAGACTCAACCTTCAACCTTCATGGGGGCTAGCCTTGGAACGCTGATGGAGAGATGCAACTGGCTTCACTCTGGAAGCATTAGTACAGTGTCTGGCTATCTTTATATTCCTTTCCAGAATGGAAAGCATGGACTTGGTGAATACTTTCTTCATGAAAAGCCACCTCTTCTTTCAATTAAATTCTTTTAGGATAATGATCAATACATAATATTATACAATATTATTCACCTGTGTTTAGTTTCTTTACAACATTATAATTCAATTTAACTAGAACTAATTGGAAATTCTTTCTCTTTGATTATTTACAATACTAGTTCTGAAATTTGCAATATCTTATGTTTGGAGTGTAATGCAGGGTTGCAGCAAAAGCTCTTGCTTCTGCAAACCAACTGTAGCAGCCCTGACAGTTGGAAAAGGATTAGAATGTTGAACCAGCCAGAGGGGCTGGGCTCATAGGAAACCTTTAGAGCTGGTCTATAAATATCCCTGGAGTACCAACTGAAGGGCCTTTTGCCTTTGGGGCATTTTGGACCTTGCCTGATTTCTCTGGACCTCTCCCTGACCTCTCCATTTACATCCTGCTATTTCCCTGGATTTCCCCATTGGGCCCTGGGAGGAAGGGTGGTTTGGTGGGTAGAAATCATGGGATTTAGCTTCTGTAGGCAAGAAGGACAATCTAAATCAAGACACCCCCTAATCTAGTGATATGATAAATCCATACTACCTCAGGGCAGTGGAACTATCCCTAACTGAGGGAGCCAGCCTCCCTCAGTCTGACTCCCTCTTCTGTGACCCTTCTCTGTACCAGCTTTCTCCCTAGCAGCAGTTACAAACCCTCAAACCCTTTTCCTTCAGCTTACCCCTGGCATCAATAAATCCCCTTTGATATCTACACAAAGAGCCTCTGGTGAATCAATGTACTGAATACTAGGGCAAAGGCTGATGAGGGAAGGAATAACTTTCCTTTTATTTCTTGAGGGCAACCTAGGCATCCATCTTGGGCAGGAAATAGCCAGCTGAGACTTCCTGTAGATTTCAGTTTCACTGGCAAGGAGGAGCCTCTTGACTCCTCCCTCAAAGTACCTTAGAAAATAACAATAGAAATCCTTCAGCTAGACCCATATCATTTCTGGCTGACTATTCTTCTTGTATCATGGAGATAGCCTCCCTGCCTGAAGGACCCAGCCTATTTCCTCCTAGTACTTACCCTCTGTCTCTACCCTCAGTGATTAGCCTGTTTGAGCAGCCCTTTCATATATTCCCCATTCATCCCTTACCTTCCTATTTTCCCCCATTTATTCCAACATCATCAATATCACCTTACTTTTCCATAACATATCTACTTTTCCATAACAGGAGGTGGTCATTTTCTTTTTATATTTTAAATTTTTATTGAAAAAGCACTTTTATTTTTGAAGATATAGCTCTCCCCTCTCCTATCCAAAGTCATTCGTTGTGGCAAAGAATAAACAACTAATCAACACATCGGTCAAATCTGACAGAATATGAGGGAAGTAATTTTTTTCTTCTTTTCTTTGGAATGAACTTGGTCATTGTGCTTGCATGGTGGCAAGTTTTTTTCTTTTGTTCTTATTACCATTTACAATGTTGTAGTTATTATTTACATTGTTTTTCTGATTCCACTTCATGTAAATATATATCAGTTCATATAAATCTTCTCAAGACTCTTCATATTCATTGCTTCTTATGATAATATAAAATTCCATTACATTCATGTACCACAATTTGTTTAGTTATTCCCCAATTGATGTTTCCACTTCTTTGTCACCATAAATAGTCATGATATAAATATTTTACATTTTTATGGTATATTTGCCATGTCTTCCTGATAAATTATATACTTCATGAGGCGAAAACAATGTTGATTAGGTTTATATCTTTTCCAGTTCCTGGCACGATGCATTGTACATATTAGGCAAATAAATGATTGCCAGATGAATAAATGAGTGCCTGTGAATCTAAAGTTCTCCCATTACTGCTGCATCTTATCTCTGTGCTAGTTTTATGACTTCTATTAGAAAGCATCATCTATTTCCTTCATCTAGTGCAAATGGTCTGCTATGTACTTCTCTTTTCTTCTTATTCAAATGTTTTCTACCACATATGTATCTAGGTTTATAGATTTTCACACAGGCATGTATCATCTTGACATTTCTTTATATTATGCTACTTTTCTTTCAAATTTATTTCTTTCTGAAAACATGTTGCTGTAGCATAAGCATATACACATATAAAGTAATTCAAGAGCCCTCCATATACCCTTTTATTATCAAAGATGATTATAAGTCTGGAAGAAATTTCTATGGTCATCTGGCTTAACATCCTCATTTTTACAAGAGAGGACCCTGGCACCTAGTTGAGTACTGGGCCTAGAGTCAAGATGACTTATCTCTGTGAATTGAAATCTGGCCTCAGTTTGTGTGACCCTGAGCAAATTACTTCACCCTTTTTGCCTCAGTTTCCTAATCTGTAAAACGAGCTTGAGTGGCAAATTACTTTAGTATCTCTGCCAAGAAGACTTCAAATGGAGTCACATAGAGTCAGACAGAACTGAAAAACAATGACTTCCTCTTCTCTTATGGGGAAGCTAGGTAGCTAGGTGGCTAGAGCAGCAGGCCTGGAGATAGGAGGTCCTCGGTTCAAATTTGGCCTCAGACACTTCTAGCTATATGACCTTGGGCATGTCACTTAACCCCAGTTGGCTAGCCCTTACCACTCTTCTGCCTTGGAAGTAATACTCAGTAACTATTCTAAAGCAGAAAGTAAGAGTTTAAAAAACCAAACAAGTGAGAATCTTTAGACTCCAAGTGATTAATTGGTTTGTACAAGATTGAAAAGGTAATAAGTGGCAGGGTCAAAAGTCAAAACCAAGTCAAAGGACCATAAATCTAAAGCTTAGAAGGCCTTCAGAGGTCATTTAATCCAACCCTCTTATTTTTAAAGATAAGTAATTTGGGTCCCAGGAAACCTAAATAACTTGCTAAAGACTTCAGGGATATAAATACCTGGTGACTTAAAATTGATCTCTCTTTCCATTGTATCACTTCTATATGTAAGGGTAGACTATTTAGGTTATGATATTGTATAATTCTTGAAATAAAATTTAAAAAACTTCATTTCAACTGAATTCAAAAAGAGTAGAATTCATGAGGCTCTTATTGTACAATCCACCAACCGCAATATATACAGCATGGGAATAAACTCTGGAAAACTGGGTTGGTCTGGTCATCATTTTGAAATTAAGGTGTGCTGTTTTGGGGAAGGCAATTTTCTATTGTAAGGCATGTTAGAAGGCCATCAAGGATGGGATGAGGTTTCAGTCACTTTAAGTATACATACATCAATACTGATACTGTCTTTTCTAAATACCTATCCATAAAATTTAGGAATAAGGAGAACTTTGAAGAAGAGGGATATATTTTCTTATATTAAGATGTCAAGAACTTATTCCTAAAGAATGAGTTCATCAAAATACTTAAGGATAACACTATAATGAGATAATGTTATAACTTCAAGTATACCAGGTGATTATACTGAAAATACAGCTCATTGAAAGAGCAAAACCTTAGTTGACAGAGCTGTACCATTGAGGAGATCTGGAGGGGGAACACCTAAGATGCTATCTATTGATACCTAGAGTGTCTAAGGAAAATTGTGGAATCTGACAATTTGGACAGAGCATTAGATTTGCAGACCACATAAAAGTAGTCTCTATTAGCAGAAGGGAGTTGATGATGTGAAAGTAATTAAGGGAATAAAGAAGGGTCATTGCCAGCAAAGGGACATAGGTAGGAGAATCCCTAGGAATCTTCCTATTAAATTCTTCCTAGAAATGACTTTGGGGAACATTGTATGGGAGTATGGGAGGGTGTTGAACTATAAAAAGATTAGATGGAATTGATTCTTCTTAACCAAAATTAGTATCTCTGGGTGCATTGTGGTTAAAGTACTTGTAAATGGGATGGTGTATGCTTTGTTTGCCTGATTAGTCAGTAAATAAAAATATTTTAAGCCTTTATTCTTTACCAGGCACTGTGCTAAGTTCTGAGAATACATATACAAGGAAAAAAATTCCTGCCTTCAAGGAGCTTCCATTCTAAGGGAGGAGGACAGCCCATATAAAGAAAGTAGAAAACCTGGTCAGGGAAAAGAGAGATGAGAAAGTTCAGATAATCGTGAGTATAGCTTGGAGAGGATTAAAATAGGTCTCTGGGAAGAAGGTAAAACAATTACAGGTAAAACATACTTCTGTATCAGTGGTACCTCTGAGGCTAGATATCATTATTTCATAGTCACATTGTTTTAAAAAAAATTCAGAGCTGGAAGCAACTTCCAACTAGTGCAACCTGCGCTTCAATAGATATTACATTCCCGAACAGTAGGGAATCAGTGGTTTTCAGTGTAGAAAAATGTTTAGTGAACCTGTGGGGAAAAATGCCCATTATATTCATTTGGTGATACTTTTGTTTTGACTTCAGATTAATACAGATGTAAACAATTAAGCCCTTTAAGAAATGCCTTCTGCTTTTATAGAATAAAACAGAGTGAGATCCCAAAATAGACATCATATGTACTGTGGTAAATTTAACAAAAAAAGAAATACCACTTGAACTGATGTAGAATGTCACATCTAAGAAAAATGTTTTCCTTCCAGTATTTTGGCATACTTTGGCATATTGCAAAGAAAACTAGGTACTTTGAGATGTGCTGGGTTTCATAGAATTTTTTAGTTCAAAGGAATCTCAGAAGTCAGCTAGTCCAATTTTAATTTACAGATAAGGAAACTGAGGCCCAGAGAATCTTCTCAAGTTCACTAATAGTCACTAATAATGAACTAATAGTTAATTTAAAATTTAGCATTAGAATTAAAGTCTCCCTGCTTCCAGATTGGTACTCCTTCTATCATGCAATATTTTCTTCAATTCATTTTGACCAAAAGTCTGCAGAACACGGCAACTTTGATAGAGGAAAGGAAGATAGCTAGACCATATGTAGTTGTAGTTTAAGGTAATCTGGGCCACTTAGATAACAAGACTCAGGGAGACTGGCCTCATATCTATAATGTTTGAAGAAAAAACACAAAACTATTATTTCATGTTTTTAAAAGGTAGAGTTCATTTTTGTATAACAAAATGCTACTTAAAAGCCTTATGATATAAGGCCTTCCTCTGCTTTCAAAGAATATAATCAATAGTCAAACAACATTTATTAAATACCTACTATTGTGATTTGCTAAGCTCTGGGGATACAAAAGTCCCTGGTTTCAAGGAGTACATGGTTTATGGGACAAATAACATGAAAACATCTATGCACAAACAAGCATCTGTCTGTGGCATAAATTGGGGATAATAAATAGAAGGAAATTACTAGAATTAAGGAGTATCATGAAAGACTTCCCATAGTAGGTGATATTTTAGCTGGGACTTGAAGGAAGCCAGGGAAGCCAAGAGGCAGAGATAAGGATAGTGATCGTTCCAGGCATGGGGATAGGTTGAAAAGTCACAAGCTCTGACAGGTTCTACCAACTGGAAGAACTTTCACTATGGCTTCAGCAAAAGAATGAATCCGTTTTCTGAGATTGAATTTAGCTAAATACAGAAAGAATAACCTACATTAGGATGGACATTACATAATGCTGCTGCTGCTAGCACTTATTTAGTATTTTGTTGTCTGCAAAGGGATTTGCATATGTGATGTCATCAGATTCTCACAACCCTTAGAGGCAAATGCTATTTATTATCTCATTTTTACAGTTGAGGAATATAAAACTGAGCAAAATTAAATGACTTGCCCACAGACACACAGCTAGTAAATATCTGAAGAAACATTTGAACCCTAGTCCCCAATTCCATTACTCTCTTCCCTGGGTTCCATAGCTGTCTGATGATGAATTATTGACCATGAAAACCTGTGGTACAAAGATAGTTTTTTTAAATAAATTTCTTTCAAATGTGGCTATGATTTGCCATTCTCTCCTCTTCTTCCCTTACCTGCTTCCTCTGGAATAGCAGTAGAGTGCAGAAAAGTGGCTAAGAATCAGACAGCTTAACCATTGGTGAACATGAACCTAAATGTGATTTTTGTCCAATGACCAATTAGTTGATTGAGTAGCTAGGTGATACAGTGGATAAAACACTAAATGTGGAATTGGAAACACTTGAATTCATATCTTGCTTCAGACACTTACCAGATATGAGACCTTGGACAAGTCAATGAACTTCTTTTTGCCTCAGTTTCCTTATCTTCAAAATGAGGATACTAATAGTACTATATCCCAGGGTTTTTGTGAGGATCAAATGAAATAATAACTGGAAAGTGCTTAGCACAGTGCCTGGCCTATAGTAAGTGCTATATAAATGTTACCTATTGTTTTTATTGTTATTATTATTGAAAGAACTGAACCACACTATTATTATTATTTCTGTGATAAATGAAATCAGAAGACACAAAGACATTGCAATGAAATGGAAAGATGGTTCACAAGTTCTCTTGGAGAAGCAAACAAATCACCTCATAGGATGGATTTCATCATTTGTTAAAAGAAATAAGAAATATAATTCCATAGGACAATTGCTCAACTTGTAATATTCATCAGAGGAAGTAAAAAGATCTTCAGGAACACAACTATAGCTTCTCTGTTCACTTGTGGTATAGGGTATGTTGAATTAAAGACATTCTACAAAAAGCCAGACAAGATAGTTCAACCCATGTTAAATTATGGTAATATTTAGTAATTTCAACATAAACGTGAGCACCAGAGAAAATGGTGACAAGTTAAAAATTTAGAGCTCAGGTTCAAGAAATACAGACCAAAGGCTTTAAACTTAGAAGTTTCTGCCTATCTGTTTTGAATTCCTTGTTCCAGAAGGTAGTTCAAAAGCTTTGGATATGGTGAGCATCAAATAACATTATAAAAACCCCCAACTATACCTTAATGGATAGGAAATTATTTTGTTGAAGGGGGAAGTCATGTCACAATCAGCTATCTGTAGATGTTAGTTAACTAGTTAATACAATATCAAAAATCAACAAAAATTAGAAGAAAAAATAAAAATAAGCAGAAGACTACATACAATTAGAACAATATTTACCTGGTCCATTTAAATAAATGATTTGCAGAAATTTTTATAAAAAGGAGAATGAAAAAAGGGTAAATCTTCTAACAATGATTATCATTCTTTTCTTTAGAATTTTAATCAATGTAAAGCAGTCACCACAGTGAAGAGGCCAAAAGATCCTAGAGACCACATTAGTTGGCAAACATTTTTATCTTCCTGCCAAGCTGGGAGCTTGGAAGTCAAGGGCATTACTGGTTTCAAATACAAACTTGTTTCTAAAACAATACTGAGAAGAATAGCAGAAAATTGTGGACAATATCACAACATAAACAGTGACAATCAGTGGAAGCAAAAAATAAGTCTAAAGAAAAATTTGAGGATTTGTGGTTGTTTATATAATGATCAATTTTTGTCTTTGATGAACCTTAACACTTTTTGTATAGACGAGGACACTGAGAGTTAGAGATGCATATTCAATATTGTGAAAAAATTGCCAATATTTCAATGTTCACAGGCAGAATGGGCACAGTCTTCAAGAAAACAATGATTATCTTGTGTTAGGGATGGGTTAGAGGGGTTTCTTATCCAGGTATAGATTCAATTCAGTTAACTCTGTCACTTATTCAAGGTTCACTATGTTCAAGGCATTGTATTAGGCACAGGACACAAGAAGAGGAAAATGAAACTTTTACTGTTTTCAAGGGGATTATACTATGTACACAGAGAAGTTCTTTTAAATTATGTACCAAACTATATAAAATAAAATCTGGAGGGAAGGATACTAATAGCTGGAGGGATCAGAATGGCAAGCTAAGTATAGTTTGTGAGAGAGGCAGAGGTGAGGAGCAATAATATTTGAGACAGGGGGTGGCCCCTCTACAAAGGCATGATGGCACCCAAAGGAATTTCCTGTATAGGAAATATGTGATAGTTTAGTTTGATTAGAATGTGTGAAGGAGAAACTAGACCAGAAAGGTAAGTGAGAGCAACACTAGTAAGTTTTAATGCCAGGTTAAGTGTTTTGTATTCTGCCCCTGAAGGAACTAGGGATTGATATTTTTGTGTGGAGAGTGGCATGATTATATATGTGTTTTAGGAAAATATCAGTTGGGCAGCTGTATGGAAGATGGAATAGAGGGAGAAGAGAAAAAAAGAGTGAAAAACCAATTATGAGGCTTATGCAATTGTCCAGATGACAGATGAGGAGAGTTTTAAGTAAGTAGAGGCTGTTTGCATAGAGAAAGAAAAGTTACAATTGAAGAGTTAAAGTAAAAAAAGACAAGATTTGATCACTAATTGGAGTAAATGACCTTTGATGTCCCTTCTACGTCAGAAATTCTGTGACCACTAAATGGCAGAGCTGGTACTTAAATGCAAGATTCTAGACTCCAAAGTCTAATCCTCTTTCTGTTACATGTCATTTTGAGTACTGTTAGACATAACTTCAAGAATCACTACCTTAATTTCATATGGTAAACAGACACTGTATATTTATTATCATTATGTTTTAGGAAAAAATACAGACTTATGTAGCCCCCAGTAGCACCTCCACATTTTTATCTGCAAAAGGCAAACATTACTTCCCCTTGAAGGCTTGAACAAATCTTTCCCCTACTCTTACCTCACCCCAAACATAGATTAGAGAATTGACAGTCATTAAACAGTCATTAGTAATATACAGCCTGTTTTAGGAGGAAGTGAACATCAAAATTAAAAAAAAGTGTCATTGGTAAGAATAAAAATGTTCCAAATTTCTTATACTTATAGGAAGATAGATATGTCTTCCATCTTTAGTGGAAATCTATATCTATAAGAACTTACTTTTGTTTTTAAACCCTTACTTTCTATCTTAGAACTAAATCTAAGAAAGAAAGGCAAGGCAAGGCAAATCAGGTGAAGTGACTTGCCCAGAGTCACACAACTAGGAAGTATCTGTTGCCATATTTGAACTCAGAACCTTCCATCTCCAGATCCAGCTATCTATACCTTTAGCCATTTAGCTGCACCTTCTACAAAAACTTTTTAATGCAAGTTTCACAGCTGACTTAACAAGTATTAAGAGACAGGATGCCTTTTTAGCAAATTGTCTTCATAAAAAACTGATCAACTGAAGTTTGAGCAATAGGGTAATTGAGAAAGATGCCACTGTAATGCATGCAGTAAGATCTTTTAGGGCCTTATTTGTCATTAATTCCTCAACTCTGTGTTACTTGATCTAATAAAAAACACAATATCCATCTTCTTCACCATAAATTAAAACCAATACATGTAAGCTGCTTTTAAATGAGGAAGAAATTCTAAAGGGTTACTTTGCTAGTAAGCATTTAAAGGCATACAAAGAAAGTCTTCACTAAATTGATTTACCTGTCTTCAATCTTCAGCTAAACATGCCATCTATTAGAAGAAGCCAGACTTCTGGGTTAAGATGGCTGCAGAGTAGAAGCATGGAGCTTTACTCTCCTCACTGAACCCATACAGCATATCTCCAAAGGACAAAAAAAACAACCAAATGCAGATAAAATAAGGGACCCCAAAATAGGGCACAGTATAGAAGGTATGTGGGATTTGGGCACTTCCACTCTATAAGGGGGGGGGAATAGCTCCCATCAAAATGTCAGCTGATCAACCCTCCCCCAACCCACCAATAGAACCAAAGTCAGAGGCTGCACACTAGAATCAGAGCAAGTGGAGGTGCAAAATCTAATTCCTTGGCAGCTAACTGGCACCACTAGGAGCTTGCCCCTGACAGCAGCAAGACTTAACACTACAGGTGGCTGGAGAGTACAGACCTTGGGTGCAGGAGCAGGGCTGAGAGAAGCAGCTGGCAGCGGAAGCAGCTCAGCTTCAGGGGAAAACTTCAGGTGGAGGACCAATTTCCAGGCTCTGGGCAGCTGACTAGAATCCTGAAAACAGCTAGAACAGAGACCCCAGGAGGCTGGGGTGCAGGAATTAGGCTGAGAGGGGCCATGGACAGCAGAGGCCTAGCAGACAGTGGAAGCCAGGACACTCACAAAGTAGCCTCAGGCGAAAACTGCTCCTTATCTCCATACAAAGAGAGTCAGCTTGCCTTACTCAGACTTCCGGCTGAGAAAGCATAATGATGCCAAGCAAGGCCCAAGAAATAAACACCAAAAAGACCAAAAAAAAAGCTCTAATATTTGATAAGTTTTTCACAGAAAAACCCAGAAAACAGAGGAGGACAAACAATTAAAGACATCTAAATCTTACCCCCAAAATGAAAATTGGTCACAAGCTCTTGAAGAGTTCAAATCTGAGATCATGAGAAAGATGGAAGAGATCTGGCAAGAAAATAACAGTTTAAAAGGCAGAATTTCACAATTGGAAAGTGAGGTTCAGAAATCAAATGAAATGATAAGCAAACTGAAGAGCAGAAATGACCATCTGGAAGCCTTGAAGAGCCAGATAGACCAGATTGAAAAGGAAAACCAAAAGATTATAGCTGAAAACCAGTCTTTAAAGGTTAGAATTGGGCAAGTAGAAGCCAATGATCTCACAAGACAGCAAGAACAAATAAAACAAAGTCAAAAGACTGACAAAATAGAAGGAAACATGAAATATCTCAATGAGAAGATAATAGATCAAGAAAATGGGTCTACAAGAGACAACTTGAGAATTATTGGTCGTTTGGAAAAATCAGAGAAAAGTAGAAATCTAGATATAATACTACAATAAATTATGCAAGAAAACTGCCCTGATGTCCTTGAACAAGAGGGCAAAATAGACATTGAAAGAGCCCATAGAACACCCTCTATAATAAATCCTCAGAAGACAACACCCAGGAATGTAATAGCTAAATTCAAAAGCTTCCAAGTTAAGGAGAAAATATTACAAGAAGCCAGAAAGAGACAATTCAGATATCAAGGAGCACCAATCAGGATTACACAGGATTGGTCAGCCTCCACACTACAAGACTGTAAGGCTTGGAACATGATATTCAGAAAGGCAAGAGAATTGGGTCTACAAGCAAGGATCACCTACCCATCAAAACTGACTATATACTTCTAGGTGAAAGTATAGGCATTCAACAAGATAGACGATTTCCAAGTATTTGCACAGAAAAGACCAGGACTAAATGGAAAGTTTGATATCTAACCACAAAAACCCAGAGAAACATGAAAAGGTAAATAAGAAACAGAGGGGGAAGAAAGAAAACTCTTATCTTTAAATTGCCTTCTTCAAATGAATAAGAAAAATAGAATATTCTATTACACACAAAGAAGGCATGGGAAGGGGAGGGGATGAATACTATTATAAGAAGGAGAGGAAGAGAACATTAAGAGGTAATATTTAAACCTTACTCTCAGTGGAATTAACCCTGAGAGGGAATAGTAGCTATATACATTGAGATATAGAACTCTATCTAACCCTACTGAGAAAGTCAGAAGGGATAAACCAAGGGGAGCAGAGGAGTGGGGAGGTCAAAAAGGGAGGGGAGGAGAAGGGAGAGGGAATTCATTAGGCCTTAAAAATAAAAAAGGGTTACTGGTTTAAAACAAAACATTGGTTTGAAAGGAAATAGCCTAAGAAGAAGGGGTAGAACTAAGAGAAGATACCAAAATGTTGGGGAATACACAACTGATAATTATAACTCTGAATGTGAATGGGATGATTGATTATACTAAATTAAAAAGCTTTTGTACAAAAAAAACAATGCAACCAAAATCAGAAGGGAAACAACAAATTGGGAAAAAATCTTTATAAGAAAAAACTCTGACAGGGTCGAATTACTCAAATATACAAGGAGTTAAATCAATTTTATAAAAATCAAGCCATTCCCCAATCGATAAATGGGCAAGGGACATGAATAGGCAATTTTCAGATGAAGAAATCAAAACTATCAATAAGCACATGAAAAAGTGCTCTAAATCTCTAATAATTAGAGAAATGCAAATCAAAAGAACTCTGAGGTATCACCTCACACCTAGGAAATTAGCTAAAATGAGTGTAGGGGAGAATAATGAATGTTGGAGGGGATGTGGCCAAATTGGGACATAAATGCATTTCTTGTGGAGTTGTGAGCTGATCTAACCATTCTCGATGACAATTTGGAACTACGCTCAAAGGGCTATAAAAGATTGCCTGCCCTTTGATCCAGCCATACCATTGTTGGGTCTGTACCCCAAAGAGATCATAGATAAATAGACTTGCACGAAAATATTTATAGCTGCAATTTTTGTGATGGCAAAAAACTGGAAAACAAGCTTATGCCCTTCTATTGGGGAATGGCTGAACAAACTTGTATATGTTGGTAATGGAATATTATTGCACTCAAAGGAATAATAAACTGGAGGAATTCTGTGTGAACTGGAAAGACCTCCAGGAATTGATACAGAGTGAAAGGAGCAGAGTCAAAAGAACATTATACACAGAGAGCAATACACTGTAGTAAAATCGAATGTAATGGATTTCTTTTACTAGCAGCAATGCAATGATCCATAACAATTCTGAGGGACTTATGGAAAAGACCGCTACCCACATTCAGAGGAAGAACTACAGGAGAGGAAACACAGAAGAAAAGCAACTGCTTGAACACATGGGTTGAGGCAGACATGATTGGGGATGTAGACTTGAAACTATCAACAATTTGGAAATAGGTCTTGATCAATGACTCATGTTAAAACCAAGGGAAATACGCATAGGCTATGGGGGAGGAGGAGGTCAGGGAGTGAAAGGGAAAGTAAGAACATGAATCATGTAACCACAATAACTTTTCTAAAAAATAAAAATTATTTAAAAAAATAAAAAAAAATAAATTGCCTTCTTTAATGGCTTCAATAAGATCGAATTATTTGTATTCCTATATGGAGAAACATTATGTGTAATTCTAAAAAATTGTACTCACTATTATAGTAATTAGAAGAATTAGTCATAAGTAGAGGTTGTGGGGAAAAATTGTGTGTGTGGGAATAAAAGTATCACCAAGAATAAGAAAAATATGATAATCTATACCACACAAAGAGGGCATGGGAAGGTGAGGGGATGAAAACGATTAAAAGAAGGAGAGGAAGATAGCAATAACAGGAAATACTTAAATCTCTCTCAACAGAATTAATCTTGAGAGGAAAGATTAGCTAGATCCATTGGGATATCAAATTCTATCTGACCCTATGGATAAAGTCATAAGGGATAAACCAAGGGGGACAGTGGGTTGGGGAGTTCATAAAGGGAGGGGAATAGAGGGGAAAGGAATTCATTAGGCCTTAAAAATAATAAGAGGGGAAGGGAGGGGGTAGAAAGGGTAGTAAACCAAAAGAGGGGGAAAAGGGGACTGATATAAAACAAACTACTGGTTTAAAAGGAAATAGTATAAGAAGAAGGGGTAGAACTAGGAGAGGATACCAAAATGTTAGGGAATACACAGTTGATACTTATAACTCTGAATGTGAATGGGATGAACTCTCTCATAAAACAGAAGCAAATAGCAGAGTGGATTAGAAAAAACAAATCCTACCATATGTTGTCTATAAGAAACACACATGAGGCAAGTGGACATACACAGATTTAAAGTCAAGAGTTAGAGCAAAATCTTTTGGGCTTCAAAAGAGAAAAAGAAGGCAGGAGTGGCAATCATCATTTCTGATGAAGCCAAAGTAAAAATAGATCTGATTTAAAAGAGAAAGGGAAGGTAATTACATCCTGATTAAAGGCAGTATAGCTAATGAGGAAATAAAAGTACTCAACATATACCCACCAAATGGTATGGCATGCATATTTCTAAAGGAGAAACTGGCAGAGCTCAAGAAGGAAATAATTAGTAAAACTATACTAGTGGGAGATCTAAATATTCCTCTATCAGATCTAGATAAATCAAAGCAAAAAATAAATAGGAAAGAGATAAGAGAGGTAAATGAAATCCTAGAAAAATTAGATTTAATAGATATGTGGAGAAAAATAAATAGGGACAAAAAGGAATACACCTTCTTTTCAGCTAGACATGGTACATTCACAAAGATTGACCATGTACTAGGGCATAGGAACATGGCAAACAAATGCAAAAGAGCAGAAATAATAAATGTAAACTTTTCAGATCATAATTCAATAAAATCAATAATCAGTAAGGGTACATGGACAGGCAAATAAAAAACTAATTGGATGTTAAATAATATGATTCTCCAAAATCAGATAGTTAAAGAACAAATCATAGAAACAATTAATAATTTCATTGAAGAAAATAACAATGATGAGACATCCTACGAGAATCTGTGGGATACAGCTAAAGCAGTACTCGGGGGAAATTTATATCATTGAGTGTATTTAATAACAATTAGAGAGGGCAAGGATTAATGAACTGGGCATGCAAATCAAAAAACTTGAAAGGGAACAAATTAAACATACTCGGTTAAAAATAGAGATTATAAAAATCAAAGGAGAAATCAATAAAATTGAAAGTAAAAGAACTATTGAATTAATAAGTAAGACTAGAAGCTGGTACTTTTAAAAAATAAATAAAATTGACAAAGTACTGGTCACTCTAATTAAAAAAAGGAAAGAAGAAAACCAAATTATCAATATCAAAGATGAAAAAGGAGACATCATCTCTAATGAAAAGGAAATCGAGGCAAACATTAAAAACTATTTTGTCCAATTACATGGCAATAAATATAGCAATCTAGGTGATATGGATGAATATTTACAAAAAACATAAATTATCTAGATCTACAGCAGAAGAAATAGAATACTTAAATAATCCCGTATCAGAAAAAGAAATTGAATAAACCATCAAACAACTCCCTAACAAAAAATCCCCAGGACCAGATGGATTTACATGTCAATTCTATGAAACCTTCAAAGAACAACTAATTCCAATACTATATAAACTATTTGACACAATAAGCAAAATATGAGTTCTACCAAACTCCTTTTATGACACAAATGTGATACTTATCCCAAAGCTAGGTAGATCAAAAAAAGAGAAAGAAAACTACAGACCAATCTTCTTAATGAACATAGTTGCAAAAATCTGAAACAGAATATTAACAAAAAGACTCCAGCAAGTGATCACGAGGGTTATTCTTTATGATCAGGTGGGATTTATACCAGGAATGCAATGGTTCAACT
The DNA here is from genome assembly GCF_016433145.1 of Gracilinanus agilis. Lineage (NCBI taxonomy): Eukaryota > Metazoa > Chordata > Mammalia > Didelphimorphia > Didelphidae > Gracilinanus > Gracilinanus agilis. The sequence continues at coordinate 376,512,156 of NC_058132.1, read as the reverse complement.
TAAGGAAAATCATTCACATAATTGACCATATCAACAAGCAAACCAACATAAACCACATGATTGTCTCAATAGATGCTGAAAAAGCCTTTAACAACATTCCTAGGGAAAACACTAGAAAGTATAGGAATAGAAGGGCTTTTCCTAAAAATAATAAATGGTATATATCTAAAACAATCAACATCTGCAATGGGGTTAAATTAGAATCATTCCCAATAAGATCAGGAGTGAAACAATGATGCCCATTGATACCTCTATTATTTAGCATTATACTGGAAACAGTAGCAGTAGCAATTAGAAAAGAAAAAGAAATTGAAGGTATTAAAGTAGGCAATGAGGAAACCAAACTATCACTCTTTGCAGATGATATGATGATCTACTTAAAAAATCCTAGAGAATCAACTAAGAAGCTCGTGGAAATAATCTACAACTTTAGCAAAGTTGCAGGATATAAAATGAATACACATAAATCATCAGCATTTCTAAATATTTCCAACACATCACAGCAGCAAGAGGTAGAAAGAGAAATTCCATTTAAAATCACCGTAGTCAATATAAAATACTTAGAAAATCTATATGCCATGACAAACACAGGAATTATACGAACACAATTTCAAAACACTTTCCACGCAATTAAAACTAGATCTAAACAATTAGAAAAACATTGAGTGCTCATGGGTAGGATGAGCTAACATAATAAACATGACCATCCTACCCAAATTAATTTACCTATTTAGTGCTATACCTATCAAACTATCAAAAAATTTTTTTACCGAATTAGAAAAAAACTATAACAAAGTTTATTTGGAAGAATAAAAGACCAAGAATATTAAGGGAAATAATGAAAAAAATATGAAGGAAGGTGGCCTAGCAGTACCACATCTTAAACTGTACTATAAAGCAGTAGTCATCAAGACAATATGGTACTGGCAAAGAGGCAGAAGAGAGGATCAGTGGAATAGAGTAAGGGCAAGCAACCTCAGTCAGACGGTTTTCAATAAACCCAAACAACCCAGCTTTTGGGACAAAAATCCGCTATTTGACAAAAACTGCTAGGAAAATTGGAATACAATATGGGAGAGATTGGGCCTAGATCAACATCTCACACCCTATACCAAGATAAACTCAGAATGGGTGAATGACTTGAATATAAAGTAGGAAACTATAGGTAAATTGGGTGAGCACAGAATAGTATACTTGTCAGATTTATGGAAAGGAAAAGATTTTAAAACCAAGCTAGAGTTAGAAAAAAATCACAAAATGTAAAATAAATAATTTTGACTACTTTAAACTAAAAAGTTTTTGTACAGACAAAACCAATGCTACCAAAGTTAGAAGGGAAGCAACAAATTGGGAAAAAATCTTTATAACAAAAAACTCAGACAAACGTCTAAGTATTCAAATATACAAGGGGCTAAATCTATTGTACAAAAAAATCAAGCCATCCCCCAATCGATAAATAGGCAAGGGACATGAATAGGCAATTTTCAGATAAAGATATCAAAACTATCAATAAGCACATGAGAAAATTTTCTAAATCTCTAATAATTAGAGAAATGCAAATCAAAGCAACTCTGAGGTATTACCTCACTCCTAGCAGATTGGCTAAAATCATAGGAGGAGAGATTAATGAATGTTGGAGGGGATGTGGCAAAATTGGGACATTAATGCATTGCTGGTGGAGTTGTGAACTAATCCAACTATAGTTGGAACTATGATCAAAAGGCTTTAAAAGAATATCTGCCTTTTGATCCAGCCATAGCACTGCTTGGATTATAACAGAGAAGCTCTTAAGACCTTTGGAGATAGCCACTGCTTCCATTGCTTTGAGCCCAGTGACAGTGAGAATGGATGGTAGTTTTGATGAAGCAGATTTGGGGTACAACAAGGATTTGGAAGTGAAAAGGTGCTTCTTGGTAGGACTCTAGTCCTAATGCAGATATCTAAATGCCAGTATCTAGAGTTGACTCCATAACCCAGTGCTAAAAGTATAGCACCAGAGAAACAGGGAGGGGAAGGGGAGTCTTAGAACCTTCCTCTTTTCCTCCTTTGTTTAGTAGATTTTGCCTTGGTTCATCTTTTTTTAAAAATTTTAACTCTTGCCTTCCACCTCAGAATCAACACTACACATTGGTTCCAAAGCAGAAGAGTGGTGAGGGCCAGGACAATGGGGTTTAAGTGACTTGCCCAGGATCACAGAGCTAGGTAGAGTCTGAGACCAGATTTGAAAGTAGGAACCTCCCATCTCTAGTCCTGGCTCTAAATTCACTGAGCTACCCAGCTGCCCCCTACTTGGTCTATCTTGATGCACTTGTTCAATAGATTCATTAGGGGGAGTTTGCCAGGACACCTAAGTTATTGAAAGGAGAGCACATGCTTTCTCCATGTTAACTAATGATTCAATAACGTCTGTCTTGGTGACAAAAACAAAAATCAGGGTGAAAACTAATTGATTCAGTGTTGACATTTCAGCATTTTGGAAGTGAATTTAAATAGATATGTTCAGAAACCTTCATTTGTTCAACCCAAAGATTTAAAATTCCATCCTATAAGATTTTGAACTGAATCTCTATACAAATCTATTTTTATGTATATTTGCTAGTTCTTTAGGGATAAAGAGGCTTCTTAAAAACACCAGCACAGCTGTCTGTTTTCTTTTTGTGGCCCCTCCTAACACATACATATAAACATTCCTTTGCCAAACATTTGTCAGAAACAATTCAAACAAAAATCAAAGTCTCTGACAGGATGTCGACTCTTGTTCCCCACTTGCACTGGTTATTCAAGATTTCCTATGAGAGTTCTCCTCAAAACATAATGGTTCCACAGAAAAAATGAAAGTAATTCCACTGATATACAACTTCCTTCCAATCAGCAAGGCTCTTGGCATAATACACTAAGGTATCAAATGCTATGTGCTCACTTATGACTCATGGAGGGATTTAACACTGGTTGCAAGCTTTAATAAGGGTGAAATGTTGTGTGACAGAACATTTTGACTAGAAAAATCCCTTTGGTTCATTCCATTGCTTAAAGGGAAAATTTACGCTGACTTTAGAAAGTGGAAAAGTTCCCTTCTATCACCCATTGTATCACTATAGTGCCATAAATGTTTCAGACATGGTAAAAAAAATTTAAGGAAGATTTACACTACATAAAATAACCACTCTCCACATAGAAGAGCTGTCATAGTTTTACCTTGATGTGAATGATGCTTTGGCTGCTAACCTAAACTTTAGATGCAGCTTTTTTAATACTTACTAGTCTTCAGTCAGTATAGTTTAATGGAAAGAACACTATCTCTAGTCAGAAGACTGGGGTTCAAATCTTAGGTTATTTGGGGCAAATCATTTAATTTCTCAGACTTCAGTATCTTTATCTGAAAAAAAAAATTGGAAAGTGAATTTAAAGAGAATTCAAAGAAAGAATATGAAATTGTATGAGTAACTCTATGATATGTGCTTTAGCCTAGACATGGGATATGGCCTACAGAAAGTATCTAAGAAACTCTAAGATTTAGAGCACTATCCTTCTGAGTTTAATACATTTAGTGCATAAGAAACCAGCAGCATTAGTGTTGTCAAAGAAAGTTGAATTTATTTAACCAAAGTGTTAATAAGTGTCTATTATACAGGGCAGTCAAGTAGCATCATAGTGCATAAACCTCTAGGCCTGGAATCAGAAAGGATCATCTTCCTGAATTCAAATCCAGTCTCAGCTACTTAGCTGAGTGACACTGAGCAAGCCATTTACCTGTGTTTGCTTCATTTTTCTCATCTGTAAAATGAGCTGGAGAAGATAATGGCAAACCACTCCAGTATCTTTGCCTGGAAAACTGCAAAGGAGGTAATGAAGAATTGAATGCAATTGAAAAATTACTGAACAAAAGCATTTGAGGCCCTGCACTGGGTGCTGGACACACACATAGACATAGACATAGACAGCCAGACAGCCAGATACACCCACGCACGCACACACACACACACACACACACACGCACACACTCACACACACTGATCTTTTCAAAGAGAGCTTACATTTAAAACTTGAGGAAAGTATAAAGATAATTTTAGGAGGGGGATTGGGAAAGGATGGTTGTCTTTTGATTGGTTCTCTCTCTGTCTCTCCATCTATGTATCTACGTATCTATCTCTGTATTTATCTAATTATCTATATATCTATCCACCCACCCATTCATCTATCTATCTATCTATCTATCTATCTATCTATCTATCTATCTATCTATCTATCTATCTATCTATCTGTCTGCTTGTCTGTCTTTGATATCTTAGAAAATCTCAAATATGGATTTTGAATTGGATGAATATATATATAGCCTTCCAAAAATTACAGAATGTCACTGTAAAACAGATTTTGCTGTTAGGGTTTTGTTCCTTATTTTCAAGTATATAAGGAGCATAGAGTCCAATTTCTCTCAGTCTGCTGATTCTTTCTTAATCATAGACAAATAGGATGTCCCAAAAGTCTTAGTGCTACCTAGTTTTAAGTAACTAAAACTTAACACTGCACCAAGACTTTTGGGACACCTATCATAGGTGAAAACAAAGTAAAACACCTATGAGAAAAAAGTCTAGAGTTTTATATGTATTCCTTGTTAGAAAAGAGGTTTCACTCTATTTCACAAAACAAAACTTAAAATGTTTTCAATTTAAATATTTGGTGAATAAATGAATGGATAAGTGAAATAGTTTGAAATATTTTATCAGTTCTATCACCTTTCAAAGTGAAGAAGCTGAATCAATTAATAAGATGAAGTTTCATTTTACAATGATATTATTTGCCTTAAGTATATGCATTAGGACATACTCCATTACTGTGTCTGAGTGATTATGTTGCACTCATAGTTTTCTGCAATAAAAACTTGGTAAACATTTTATTTCATGTTTCTGAAATAAAATAATTTTAAGATATGCTTAAATTTATTTGACTCTGACTTCCTCTTGTATAACACGCAAATAAAACAACAATGATAATTTCAAAAAGTAGATTGAATGCTCATTCAATAACATTATTAATTAATGAGGACTTTTATCTGTTGGAAGAGAAAAGTGGTTGTTTATCTTAAATACACAGCTATATACTTTGTTATGATAAAATCTCTTTCAAATTATTCCCTTTTCCCTTTGAAATACTCTAGTCTCCATCTAGGCATGACAGTTTCCATTTCTCCAATTTTCTTTAATAGTCTCACATAGTTATTATGGTGGAATTCATTTGTAGCTTAAACATAATGAAATATTTATTGACAATGTGACAAAAAAGTTTGAACATTCTCTACAAAAGTATCAAGTCTTCTCAGCTTAAAACTTCTAGTGGTCTGGGCTCATTTCCCAAAATTGGGTACACTGGATTCTTTGGAATAAAATGAAAATGCTGGAGTTGGACTTTTAAAAAATATATTTGCCAGTGTTTCATTATATTCAACAAAAGTGTAGGAACATGAGTTATTTCTCCAAACAAATAAACAAAATTATTAATTTATAATAGACAAAATCTTTAGCATATTTGTTTCCATTATTGAATCATTTCAGTTATGTGTGACTCTTCATGATTGCACTTGGTTTTCTTGGCAAAGATACTGGAGTGGTTTGCCATTTCCTTCTCTAGATCATTTAAACACATGAGGAACTGGGACAAACAGGGTTAAGTGACTTGCCCAGGGTCACATAGCTGCTAAGTTTCAGAGGCCAGATTTTGGGTTTATCTTAGAATATTTAATTTTGGTCGAAGAGACTTGTATGGATGTATAATCTCTTGTGTAAGTTTTGAATTGGGTGAATCAAGAATCACTAAGCATTCATCTTGGAAGGGATTTGGAAGCCGACCACATAGAACCCTGAGAGAATTCCATTTGGGAGGGGCCAGCAGCAAGAGGAGTTTGGAGGAGTTTTTTCAACTGTCACTCACTCCTAATTGGACTGGGACCCTTAGGGGTTGTTTTTTGGGTTGGGAGGTTTTGATTTTGGGTGGCCCTGAGTGAATTGGGCTCCTCTGTACTTTTAGTAGTGATTATTGGGAGATCACAACTACTAACACCAAGTCCTACTATCTTCATTTATCAACAAAGAAGACATTGAACATCAATTCTCCAATTTGGCTGGAGAGTCCAAACTCCTGGGGGAGCGGACTTGAATGAGGTGGGGGGTCCCTTCCCTGATCCTGCTTCAATCAATTGATCCTGTTACTTCCCTTTTATATTAGTTTAGAAATATTTGATAGGAGATTGTAGGGGTAAGAGAGAGTGAGCTACTTTGACCAAGCCTCAGAAGTCCAGAGCTGTTCTCTTGTGGGAGAAGACATAGCTGATAGTAAAGTTCATCCTTTCCCCCCTTCCTTGATTCTCCTATACCTTTTCTCCCTGTGCCCTGTATTTAATTTATCATTTAATAAACCCCTGATAGTTTGATACTTAGAGTCTGGAGTAGTTACACTGAGGGGGGGGCGATCTTGGGGCTGAGAGTTAGACCATTACCTGGCTCCATTTTGATAGGCAAAAGCTAATTTTAACTTAGGAGTGGGGAAGACTTATCTCAACAGGGCTGGCTCTGAGGGTGGGATCCAAGCCATGAGCATCACAGCTGAAATCCAACATTTTCCTTCAACATCCCCACTATAGCTTTGCCAGTTTGGGAACCTCTTTGAGTTTATTCCCTCATAGGTCTTCCCTGGAGTGAGGGTGAGGTGTTAGCTATACTAGTCCATTGAAAGCTAACAAGGTGGGGGGAGTCTAGATACACCCCCCACCATGAATACTCACTCTAAGGTTGGAAGCCTCTTTAAAATACTAAATATTGAACCTTGAATAGAACAAAAATATATACTGTTAATTTTTCAACTCATGAAATTTAAAAGAAGTAATATAAAGAAATCTAAAATTAGAGTAAAAAGATCACTAAGTCCAAACTTTTCTACTATTTTTAAGCTGCCCAACTTTGGATAAAATACTGCCTCACAAAGCCAAAAATTTATTTGTTGTCTTACTTTAGGTGTATCATTGTTTGTATGAATCCCCAAATGTATATTTCTTCTGTAGTTATTTCTACTCTTGCTGAAATTTTCAGTCTCTCTTTATATCCGTGTTCCTTTTCTGCTTCTATCAAACATGACAATCTGTGAACAATAAACGACGCCCCCCAAACACAAAGGAAACCCTCCTTTGACCCTATCATCCCCTCAAACTATCAACTTATATCTCTCGTCTTTTTCATAGCCAAACTCCCTAGAAAAAGCTATATAATCTTTAAAAAAAACCATTACTTTCCATTTTAGAATCAATACTGTGTATTGGTTCCAAGGCAGAAGAGTAGTACCGGCTGGGCAATGGGGAATCTGATGCCAAATGTGAACCCAGGACCCCTTTTCTCTAGGCCTGGTTCCCAATTCACTGAAACACCTAGCTGCTCCTAAGAAAGTGATTTAATATTAATTCCACTTTATTTCTTCTTGTTCATTTCTCAATCCCTTATAATATGGCTTCTGACTCTCCAAATCTCCCTATAGTTAGCAATGACTTCTTAATTGTCAAGTCCAGTGGCTTTTTTCATAGTCTTCTTCTCCCCTCCACACCATGGAATTTGACACACCACATGCTCTCTTTCTGGAAACTTTTTATTCTCTGGGATCTCATTATTCTGTGCCTTCTTGGTTTTTCTCCTCCTGCTGCTCTGATTACTCCTCATATTCCTTTGCTGATCATCAACCATGTGTATCTTCACTGTGGGTGTAATCCAGAACTCTATCTTAAGCCTTCTAAAATTTTTTCTCTACTTTCCTATCAATCTAATTAGCTCCCATGAATTTGATGGGGGATCATCCAAATGTAGATGACTTCCATATATATGAAGAGATATAATTATTGATAAATTTTTTTTCTCCTTAATTCCAGTACCATGTCAGCAATTGCCTATTAAACATTCAGAACTAGATATCTAAACATCTAGAGAAGGCATCTAAAATTCAAAATATATAAAACAGAACTCATATTCCCCCCTTCCCCAACCTACCTTATTCTCAATTTATTTCTTTCAAGAGTATCATCATCTTCCCAGGCAAACAGGTGGGAAACTTTAGAGTGATCCTATTCTCCTTACATACCTCACATGTCCATCAATTGACATATATTTTTTATTATATCCACAGTGTTTCTAACCCCCATCTCTTTCTCTCTATTCAAATCATAGGTCCTCAGTTTTGTCTCTTATTACTTCTTGCAATAGCCTCCTAATTACTCTTCCTGTTTTAAATAGATCTTTCTTTTTTAAGTCTATCATTAATTTACTCAAGTGACTTTCCTAAAAGACTATGCCTCACTATGTTACTTCCCTGCTCAAAAAAATTCCAGTGGTTACCTAATATCTCCAGAGGAAAATAAAACTCCTTTGTTGCTCATTAAAATCCATGACAATCTAGCTCTAGCTTTTTAGCCTTATTATTCTTTACCTCAGTTCTTACATTTTGCAAGAAATTAAACCAGTCTTGCTATTCCTTATATAAGTTGCTCCATCTTCTCTCTCTGCCTTTGCACTGGTTATCCCCCATTTCTAGAACACACTCCTTCCTGATCTCTGCCTCTTAGAATCCTTTGTTTCCTTCAAAGTTCACCTCAAGCAACACTTTCTTTATAAGGCCTTTTCTGATCCCATTTTTACCAAAATGAAATGGCATTAAGGAAAATGAAACCAGAAAGTTAAGACCAGGTTATAGAGTATCCTAAATGTCAGCCCAAGGAGTAGATATTATAATGATCTTATACACATCCCACAATAATTTGTGCATGTAGGGAAAGATTTTGTGCACAGGAGTGATATGTTACAGACTGATTTGGAAGATTATTTGCAGCAGTATGAAGAATAACTGAATTAATGGATGAAAACATGCAGTAAATACTTTTCTGGCACTATACTAAGCATTTGTCTAGCTGCCTTCAAGGCATTTGGTTATTCTTTTTTTTTTAGATTTAAATATTTTATGTTTTTAGAAAAATTTTCCATGGTTACTTGATTCATGTTTTTACTTTCCCCTTCAACCTCCCCATAGCCAATGTACATTTCCATTGGTTTTGACATGTGTCATCAATAAAGACTTATTTACATATTATTGATAGTTGCATTGGTGTGGTCATTTTGAATCTACATCTCCAATCATGTTTGCATCAACCCATGTGTTCAAGCAGTTGCTTTTCTTCTGTGTTTCCACTCCTGTAGTTCTTCCTCTGAATGTGTGTTGTGTTCTTTTCCATAAATCCCTCAGAATTTTCCCGGGTCATTGCATTGCTGCAAATACAGAAGAAATCCATTACATTCGATTTTACCACAGTGTATTGGTCTCTGTGTACACTGTTTTTCTGGCTCTGCTCCTTTCATTCTGCATCAATTCCTGGAGGTCTTTCCAGTTCGCATGGAATTCCTCCAGTTTATTATTCCTTTGAGCATAGTAGTATTCCATCACTAACAGATATCACAATTCGTTCAGCCATTTCCCAATTGAAGGGCATATCCTCGTTTTCCAGTTTTTTGCCACCACAAAAACCATGGCTATAAATATTTTTGTACAAGTCTTTTTATCTAAAGGCATTTGGAATAAATTGTTCTCATCCACAACATTCCACCAGTTGACATCTTCACATGCTTTAGGTGGACATGTCCCTAACTCACCAATAAGTCTGAGACCTTTTGGTTACCCTCAACGTGGCTATGGAGAAATTAGAGCTCGATCAGCAATAGAAGATGCCAAGGTCATCCACTGCATTCTGGGTCATCACTAGTTGTCCCAACTTTTGTCTTGTCACTGGACTTTGATGACTCTGGAAGAAAGAGTGAAACTAATGACTTTTTTCCAACTCTGCCTCATTTAAATACATTTCATGCCCAAGTCAGTACATCACCACATGAAGTATGAACAATAACTTCCAATCAAGAAGTTCCAATGGCTCTATTTTATCTTTTGGCTAAAATACAACTCCTATGTTAGGTATTTTAAAAACCCTTTGTGGTATGACTTAAGACTGCATTTTAAACTTATCACTTATCTTTTTACTTCTTGCCCTTGATAGCCTATCCAGAATAACCCACTTTCTGTCCCTTAAAAATTATATTTTATTTTCTGTTTAAGCCTTTGCATAGGCTATTCCTTTGGAATGTGTTCCATCTTTATCTCTACCTCTTAGAATTATTACATTCTTTTTAAAGTGCCTCCTCTGAATTCTTCACCAACTCCTACTTTTGGTTTAGGAGTTGGATCTCTACTGATAAGAATCACTTGGGTTCTGGAGCACAACTGGTAGGGACTCAAAAGTCCCTATTGGTATGCTTCCTAAATTAAAAATTAGGAATTACCTCTTAGTAAAGGAATTTATTAGGAAGGCAAATTTTCCCACAAACACACAACGTCACAGGGAAGAGTAGACTCAAATTTTAGTGTACAATGGTAGTATTATGTAGGAAAAACATAGCATAGAAGTCCATTTTGTCTTCATAAAGCTCCTCTTGAGTATAATGTAACTGCTAGGTAGATTATTCAATTGGGTTTCCAAGATCTGATCTTCTTCAAAGCTTGATTCTTGATTGCAAAGTATAGCCTCATATTGTGTCCATAGATAGCTCTCTTCTTGTTGCCAGGGGCCCTTGTCCTTGAAGCTGCTTCCTATTTCATGTGACTTTCCTTGTCTATGTCTGTCTAGAGTGCAAGTCTTTGATCCTTCAATTATGTATCCAAAGCTCTTAAACCATTGAAATATTAATGTCCTAGACAGAATGCTTCCCTCTAGGCAAGTTGTTGCTAGACATCATTGCCATTGGTAATGATGGGGGAGATATATCTTCCTTTCACCCTGCAAGGCTCTTCTCCACAATATGTTCCCAAGCCTGCAATTTTTTTAACTCACCAAGATTCTAGCTATTTATTTAGCTATTATTCCCAGAGGTGTGGCTAATTTGTTTGCTCAAAATGCCATGTTGGAGAGGTGTTTGATATTTTGTAAGGAGATCATTGCTATTGAAAATATCATATGGTAAATCTAATACCTTATTACCCTGTTAAACGTCATCTCTGCGAATAAATCCTGTGACAGTATCAACTGACTCAGGGGGTGGGGAATCACTTCCCTATATCCCTTACCCCTTAAATTTAAGTTCAAGAACCACTTTCTAAACGAGACATTTCCTCATGCTAATAGAAGCTACTGTCTCATCCAGATCCTTTCCCAAATGCCTGTATGTATTTACTGTGCTTACTTTCTTTACTTTCTTTTGCTTTCTTTATATTTTGTATTTACTTATATGTGTACATAATATTTCTAACAATAGGATACAAACATCTTGAAGTCAGGGGATGCTTCATTTTTGTCTTTGTATCTTTGCTACCTCAGGGTCTGGCACACAGTAGATACTTAATACATGTTTACTGATTGGCCAAAGCTACCAGACAGTGGAGAATATTTCATCTGTGCTTCATTTAACCTTTATGATCTTGCACTAGAGACACACAAAAAGCAGAAAAGTCTTTACCCTGAAAGAAATTACATTCTAAAATAGGCAGCTAAGCCTTTCAGTGAATAGAGTGCTTGGCCTGTCAGGAAGACCCAAGTACAAATCTAACCTTAGACAGTCGCTGTGTGACCTTGGGCAAGTAATTTAATTTCTATATTTCTCAGCTTCTTTAGCTTTAAAATGGGGACAATAAATAGTGCCCACTCCCAGGGTTATTGTGAAGATCAAATGAAACAGAATTTATAAAACACTCAGTACAGTGCATATTGGGCATCTAATAAATGCTTATTTCCTTTCTTTCTAAGAGGGGGACAATATCTGCCTTCTTTTGAAAGGGGTGCTGGGTGTGAATCATGGAGGAAGCCAAGGATTCCCAATTGTGGTGGTAAAGAGGATGAGTATTGAAGACTTGAAAAAAATTACTGCTGTAGTATGGAGATAAAAGATGGAACAAAATATGTAAAGGACAATAAGTAGGCTAGTATGGCTGTACTATAGAACGTGTAAGGGGGAGTGGTATGGAAAATGCAAGAAATAGTGAGGATGCAGGTTGTGAATGCAAAAAGGATGTATCTGATAATATTTTGGAAAGGAGATCAGTAGATTTTCCACAGAAGATAATCTACAACAGGTCACATCTTTAGAGACATAGAACTGACTGCGAAATGTAGCTAGTAGCTTTGTATACTGTATAATGTAGCTTTTCTAATAATTTTTGTTTTTAAGAAAGCATTTTGCTCAGCTGAATAAAAGGTTATCTTGAAAGATCTAAGACAGGATACCCCACGCACACGTCAAAATCTCTCAAGACTGAGAGATATGATTAGAAAGATAGGTTTTTTGACAACTTTCTGGAGATTGAGATCATGTGGTTTCCAACAAGGAAATATATATTCACATAGGGCAGTCATTCTAAGAGTGTAGTCTAAGATCCCCTGGGAGGCACTCCCTGGGAGTCCACAGGGTTAAATTTTTTTCACATTAATAATTCTTTTAATTGCTAATGTAAATATTTAAAAATTCTAATTAAATATGAATAGCTATAACCTATATAAACAAAAACTTTATTGGGGATGCCATTGATAAATTTTAAAATTATAAAGGGGTCCTGAGATGAAGAACATTTGAGAATAACTAGGGCATTCACAAATGTCATATGAGATGTCCTCAGCAAAGTCCAAATTAAAGAAGAAATTCCTCTTGAAAGTGAGGTGCTTCAAATGATCTAATATGCAGAAAATGCTATAATGATTTCATTTGGCCTTGAAATACTATAGATCTCTCAGTGAAATTCACAGCAAAAGAATAAAGATGGGAATAGTCATCCTTGCTTATAATAAACAAGTTAGGTGAAACATTCATACAGCTGGACAAATAGTTACTTGAATAAGTGTGTGTATATAAACATGTTTATATACACACATCTATACATATGTATATACAATATATACACAATCTACACTATACATATGCACATATATGTATATATTAACACATAAACATGTACAAGCATATATAAATATATGTTTTCCAAGATGGGTACGGAATCTCCACAAAGTTAGCTGAATTGGGGCTGCTTTTTGTATACATGCTTTTAAAACTTGCTCTAAGTAGCTGTAAATGTACAAGTTATTTGACTTAAGATATAGAGAGATGCTGGTCATTTCATTGGCAGGGCAGTTAGTCTTGGGCATGAGGGAAGGACTTCTTTGACTGATGGGGTATTTCTGAATTGGGTTCAGCTACTCCCTTATGTTCTTTTTGTATATAAATGGACAAAGAAACAACTAGTGTGTCAACTACATGATACTTGTAAATACTACATTATGAACTTGATTAAACAAATTTGAATACAAAAATTTATATATAGATACATACATGCACATGTGCATATATGCATGCATGTATGTGTGGATGCATGTGACAAGGTCTGAAGCTGGACAATAAGCTGGCCCCAGAATAAGGTTGTAATAGGAGATTCGGTTGGATCACACTTGCGAAATTGTCTAGTGCTATTGATGATCCGAAAAACCTTTCTAATTTTGGGAATCTCTGACCAGGTAGGAGAGCATGGCAGTGGTATGGAATGAGGAGATATTTGGGGAATAATTACAGCCTGGTAGACCCCAAGTTTGTTTTGTAAGTAGTTCCATGTGAATATCATTGGGTTCTGATGATAGTTTGAGCCACTATCAATGGAAAGTTAGTCAATTTTATGGCAAGGCTAAATTTAAACCTAGCTATGTAATTTTGATTTTGCCTTCTTTAAGCTTTGCATTTATTTCTAAAGTAGACAGAAACAAATAGTACCCTCCAAATTCTATCATAAGGGACTAATAAAAGAATCAATTCTGTAGGTCCTTAGGATGAGTTTTAATTTCTATTCTGTCTAAAGCACAACATAAATATAATAGAAGCCCTTTAGAGAACTGATGCCCAGGGACCAGACTCAGGCTACTGTTATGCATATGCATGCTTAGAAGATATAATTATAACTATGGCATGTCCTAGTTAAACCATATTTATAATCTAATAATTTGAAAGCTATGTGGAAGAGAAGACATTCTTATATTTATAGATTTAGTGCAGGTACTGATGAGTAGCAAAATTGTAGGTCGTTTAAAGTAAACCCACATTGAAGAAGAAGAAAAAAGAATAAAATAATGCTCTTTACTAAAGTAGTTTTCAACTAACTAAAGTACTAGGTTAGCAATAGAAAATCAAGGGTAAGAGAAATACTTGATTAAAACACAACCATACTTTATTCTCACCATTTGTCGTAGCACTTCATTGTTGGTTATTGGAATATTTCCCAGGATTAGTACTAAGAAAAATGTCTCCTTTTTATGCTCCGACAGTCTCTCTCATTATTCCATTACCATTTTTTTCACTCTCATCTCAGTAAGACCTGACATTTTCATCTACTCTGTACCAAATTGCTTGGGCCCAAGAAAGGAAAAATGGATACTTGAAATATAACCATATTTTAGAAATAGAATTCTTATTTACTTCAATAGCCCAAGATTCATATAGAAAACAGCAGCCATGTTCTTTTCTTTCAGGTCCTTTATGCATTTCTATGGTTTAGATTCTAAAGATGAGACATCAAGTCTGACATGTATCCCATTCATTCTCTTACTTTTGCTAGGATATATTTTAGATTTTGTTGACAGACACTGATGAATTCCTTCATATGATGAAGGAAAAAATAAGGGGAAGACTAATACTTTAAGTCTATAGAACCACTTATAATGAAAGCACATTTTAAATGCTGTAGAGGCCAGCTCTGGATAAAATGCATTAAACTAATGATGAAATCTCCATGCCCAAGAAATGAATGACTAGAAATCTCATGAATACCAAAAAAGGGGGAGAGAATATATTCAAACCATGCCTTTACTAAGCTGGATATTTATCATATCTGCTGGCAATGATGAAGAGCTCTAAGGATAAAAAACATGAGAAAACCTCCTAAAGTATATTAAATTTGGGGTTTTAAAAAGTTAATTATTTGTTTGGGGTGTTTCTTAGATATCTCATCTTTCTAGAGGTACAGTTCTTCTCTTGGTCATATTAAAGGGCAATATTAAATCTTAATTAAATATTTATTAAGATTTAAATCTCAAAATGTAATTATCACTTCAACCTGGAAAAGTCTGATCTCAAAAAGAAAGATTATGATAGCAGTGATAGCAGAGAAATTATGGCTCAGCTTCAGAAGAAGGACTTCCAGAAAATTGGCAATTTTACTTCGAGGAAGAGAAACACTAGAAGAAAATGGAGACACATTTATTAGGAGATTTCAGAAGGTTTTGTCAGAAAGCTTTCTTAAAGATATTTCATTATCCTTTCATTGCAACAGAAATTTACCATAACTAACTCTTATATCTTGATGAAAAGTGAAGGTACATTTTGGATGTATGCATTATTCACCGTGCCTAGCAAAGTAGCACAGCGGAAAGAGTTCTGGGCCTGAAATCAGGAACATCTGCATTCAGATATGATCTGAATTTGCTGCCTGTGTGATCCTGGGCAAGTCACTTAAACCTGCTTATCTTATTTTTCTCATCTATAAAATGAACTGGAGAAGGAACACTCCAGGGCTGTTGGCAAGAAAACCCCACTGGCGACATGAAGAGCTGGATACAACTGAAATGACTGAACAAGAACTACATTTAATTATTATTAGTGGGGCTGTAGGTATACTAACTGGAGGCACTACCCACTTTACTTTGAGGAAAAATCCAGTGACACAGACTGCTATTCACTTCACTATTTCATTTTGTAAAATAAAATTTTGGACTACTTGTGCAATAAAAGTAATATTCCAAGAGGCAATGAGGTACAGTACAAATTTATAGCCGGGGGTCCCAGGATCAAATCCTGACTGCCTCTTACTGCTTCTCTAACCTTGCACAAGTCACATTCTCTGTGCCTCATATCTTAAGTGAGGAAGTTGGAACAGATAGTCCCTGAGTATGGAATAGAAGAAGATGACATGTAAGGTCTCCTTGAACTCTAAATCCTTTAGCCTATGGTCTTGTGACCTTAGTTTAACAATAATAGCTAATTGTAACTATAGTTTACCTATTGCTATAAATGTACTACATATGGTAACTCATTTGTTCCCCAGAGTGACTCTGTGAGGTAGGGACTATTATTATCCTCATTTTACTGACATGGAAACTGAGTCACAGAGAGAATTAGTCAATTGGATCACACAGCTAGTAAATGTTAGAAGCAGGGCATAAAGTCTGTCTTCCTGATGCCAATTCCTGGTTCTATCCACTTGGCCATACTTTATTCTTATTACTTATGAGGTCTAGAACAAGTCATTTAACTACCTGGGTCTTAGTTTACTCCTTTGTAAAACCAGAGGAGTCTGCCCTTAGAAGCTTTTTCCAGATCTTGATCATTATTGAGCAAAATCCCACTTCATACCATTTGAAAGTCACTATTATATTATAGCACTTTTTTTCTCTTCTTTTCTAGGGCTAGTAGACGACTAAGAAACAAAATAGAGATAACTCAAGTTGCCTTTAGTTTTAAGAAACATTGTTCTTAAAGCACTTATAATTTCTCTTTTGTTGCATAAATGAATGTTGAACCGTAGAAGTAGTCTTCATCCATGCTATGGACACTATAAAGCCTTGTTGCCTCATTGTATATTAGAAAATTTGCCATTTATGATCTGACATCTGAGGTTCAGGAGGAGAAGTATCACAATTCCCATGAGAACCCATTCCCCCTTTTAGCAAGGGTGCTTGGTATAATGGAACTGATTTTTCAAGAATGGAAAGAACACAACAAACATCTCCAAAGTATCTTTGGCCCTCATTTCTGTTTGCTCCTTAGTGAGAAGTAGAATCATTCTGGTTGATATGCAGGGGCTGGGAAAAGATTCTCTCGATTCTGCTGCTCATCTTCTGGGCTCTGTTTTGGTTTCTTTTCCCTTTCAACAATTTTCTATCTTTGCCATTGTGAGGCTGCTTAAGGGCTCATCAGACTTTCTTTGAGAAACATGAATGTGTCATCACAGATGCTTAAGGGTGGTAATAAAACAGACAAATGTCACCAAAATTTAAGAAGGGTTATCACTTACATATTTTCTACTAAGAGAAATAGTTTGGAGGTTTCAAATTAAGAATTTTAAAGATGAAAATATGCATCCTAGAGAATAATAGTGATACGTATGTCAGCACATACAGGGTCAAATAAAAATGGTGAAAATGGCAAACCATGTCTTTAACATCTTGCCACCTCTCATTTCAACACTATTTCCCCCACCCCCTTACTCACTCAACCTGAGCTTTCTCATCCCAATGATGCTCTTCACTTGTCAGACTAGATATCACACCTCCACTAGATCCATTATTGCTAATATTTTTTGTGTATGTCAAATTCTGATCTATCACATTGGGAAAGCAAAATGATAAACTAAATTGTACTAAGTGGATAACAATTATTGATAACTTAATATATTATTGCTTCCATGGTATTCACATTTTATTGCTGTTTGGAGATATTATAAGACCAAAGATTTGAAGTTTCAGGTCATTTATTCAAACCCCTTCATTTTACACTTTAGAAGATTGAAGCACATTGAAATTAAATTACTTCCCTAAGGTCACAAAGGGACTAAGATAAATATCTGGAATTTAATCTCAGGTTGCTTCACTCTAAATCCAGCATACTTTCCACTGTATGACCAAGATTTTTACTGGGGTTTGGAGGTGACTATAACCATCCTATCTAAGTATAAAGAGTTGCTGTTGAGGTTTGTTGTTGAAACTGAAATTGGTTCACAGACCTAGTTTGTCTAGTCCTGACTTTTCCTTTCAAAGGTGAGAAAGGAGAGGCCCTAAGAAGTTGGCCAAGGCCCAAATTCTACTACATTTGAGTACAGTGGTATTTGACACATGAGTTTAATTTGTTCCATTGCCAAGCTTGTAACTCAATTTGCTTTTGTGGCAAATCGAATTTCCCAATTTAAATTAATGGAATTGCAAGTGATCCATTCTGGTCCCAAAAAAACTACATGAATTTTTTGTTTTACATGTTTTTAAATATGAAAATGTACTTTAAACAAATAAATGCATTTATAGATAATAAGAAATAACATAAGGAAATAAACTTGCTTATGAAATGTTATTTATTTATTTTTTTAAATTTAATTGTTATTTTTTTGAAAAAATTTTTTCCATGGTTCCATGATTCATGTTCTTGCTCTCTCTCCCCGCCCCCCTCCCAGTAGCCAACTCACATTTCTACTGGTTTATTCCTATGTCATTGGTCAAGACCTATTTCCATATTATTGATAATTGTTCTAGGGTGGTCATTAAGAGTCTACATCCAAATCATGTCCTCATCAATCCATGTGTTCAAGCAGTTGTTTTTCTTCTGTGCTTCCACTCCTGCAGTTTTTCCTATGAATGTGGGTAGCGTTTTGTTTCCATAAATCCCTCAGATTTATGGAAATCTTGGGTCATTGCATTGCTGCTAGTACAGAAGTCCATTACATTCCATTTTACCACAGTTTATCAGGCTCTGTGTATTATGTTCTTCTGGTTCTGCTCCTTTCACTCTGCATCAATTCCTGGAGGTAATTTCAGTTGACATGGAATTCCTCCAATGTATTATTCCTTTAAGTACAATAGTATTCCATGATCAGCATATACCACAATTTGTTCAGCCATTGACCAACTGACCCTTGTTTTCCAGTTTTTTGCCAACACAAAGATCACAGCTTTAAATATTTTTGTACATTTTTCCCCTATGATCTCTTTGGGGTATAAACCCAGCAATGGTATGGCTGGATCAAAGGGAAGGCATTCTTTTGGTGCTCTTTAGGCATAGTTCCAAATTGGCATCCAGAATGGTTGGATCAATTCACAATTCCACCAGCAAAGCATTAATGTCCCAATTTTGCCACATCCCTTCAAACATTCATTACTCTCCCCTGATGTCATTTTATCCAATATGCTGCGTGTGAGGTGATACCTCAGAGATGTTTTGATTTGCATTTCTCTAATTATTAGAGATTCAGAACACTTTCTCATGTGCATATTGATAGTTTTGATTTTTTTACCTGAAAATTGCCTATTCATGTCCCTTGCCCATTTGTTGATTGGGGAATGGCTTGATTTTTTGTACAATTGATTTAGCTCCTTGTATATTTGAGTAATTAGACCTTTGTCAGAGATTTTTGTTATAACGATTTTTTTCTCATTTTGTTGTTTCACTTCTGATTTTAGTTGCATCGTTTTTGTTTGTACAAAACCTTTTTAATATAATGTAACCAAAATTATTTATTTTACATTTTGTAATTTTTTCTAACTCTTGCTTGGTTTTAAAATCTTTCCCTTCCCAGAGATCTGACAAGTATACTATTCTGTGTTCTCCTAATTTTCTTATATTTTCTTCTTTATATTCAAGTCATTCACCCACTCTGAATTTATCTTGGTGTAGGCTATGAGATGTTGATCTAAACCTAATCTTTCCCATATTGTTTTCCAATTTTCCCAGAAGGTTTTGTCAAATAGTAGATTGTTGTCCCAAACATTGGACTTTTTGGGTTTATCATAGACTGTCTTGATGACATCACTTACCCCAAGTCTATTCCATTGATCCTCACTTCAGTCTCTTAGCCAGTAATATATTGTTTTAATGACCACTGCTTTATAGTATAGTTTAATATCTGGTACTACTAGGCCACCTTCCTTCACATTTTTTTTCATTATTTCCCTTGATATTCTTGATCTTTTGTTCTTCCAAATAAACTTCCCAATAAACTTCCAAATAGATTTTTTCTAATTCTATACAAAAATTTCTTGGTAGTTTGATAGGTATGGCACCAAATGAGTAAATTAATTTGGGTAGAATGGTCATTTTTATTATGTTAGCTCGTATTGCCCATGACCAATTAATGTTTTTCCAATTGTTTAGATCAAGTTTTAATTGTTTGGAAAGTGTTTTGTAGTTGTATTTGTATAATTCCCGTGTTTGTTTTGGTAGATTGCTAAGTATTTTATATTGTCTAGGGTGATATAAAATGTGCTTCTCTTTCTAACTCTTGCTGCTGTGATGTGTTGGAAATATATTGAAATTCTGATGATTTATGTGCATTTATTTTGTATCCTACAACTTTGCTAAAGTTGTTAATTATTTCTATTAGCTTTTTAGTTGAATTTCTAGGATTTTTTAATTAGACCATCATCATATGCAATGAGTGATAGCTTAGCCTCCTCATTGCCTATTTTATTACCTTCAATTCCTTTTTCTTCTCTAATTTCTACTGCTAGTGTTTCTAGTACAATGTTAAATAATAGAGATGATAATAGGCATCCTTGTTTCACTCCTGATCTTATTGGGAAGGCTTCTAATTTTTCCCCATTGCATATGATGCTTGTTGATGGTTTTAGGTATATACTGTTTATTATTTTTAGGAAAGGCCCTTCTATTCCCATACTTTCTAGTGTTTTAAATAGGATTTTTTATTTTGTCAGATTTTTCAACATCTATTGAGATTCATGCGATTTTTGTTTGTTAGTTTGTTGATAATAGTCAATTATGTGGATGGTTTTCCTAATGTTGAACCATCTTTGCATTCCTAGTATAAATCCCACCTGATCATCACAGATAACTCTCTTGATCACTTGCTGGAGTTTTTTTTGCTAGTATTCTATTTAAGATTTTTGCATCTATATTCATTAGGGAGATTGGTCTGTAGTTATCTTTCTCTGTTTTTGATCTATCTGGCTTTGGAATCAGTACCATATTTGTGCCATGAAAGGAATTTGGTAGGTCTCCTTCTTTGCTTATTATGTCAAATAATTTGCATAGTATTGGGATTAGTTGTTCTTAGAATGTTTGACAGAATTCACTTGTGAATCCATCAGGCCATGGCAATTTTTTCTTAGGGAGTTCTTTGATGGCTGGTTCAATTTTTTTTCTGATACTGGATTATTTAAGTATTCTATTTTTCTGCTATTAATCTAGGCAATTTATGTTTTTGTAAATATTCATCCATATCACTTAAATTGCTATATTTATTACCATATAATTGGGTAAAATATTTTTTAACAATTGCCTTAATTTCCTCTTCACTAGAGGTGGGGTCTCCCTTTTCATCTTTGATACCGTTAATTTGGTTTTCTTCTGTCCTTTTTTATTAGATTTGCCAGTACTTTGTCTATTTTATCTGTTATTCAAAATATCATCTTTTAGTCTTATTTATTAATTAAATAGTTCTTTTACTTTTGATTTTATTAATTTCTCCTTTGATTTTTAGTATTTCTAGTTTAGTTTTCATCTGGGGATTTTTAATTTGTACATTTTGTGATTTTTTACATAGCATGCCCAATTCATTAATCTCTGCCCTCCCTAATTTGTTAATTTATGCACTCAATGATATAACTTTTCCCTTTAGAACTGCTTTGGCTGCATACCATAGGTTTTGGTAAGAAGTCTCATCATTGTCATTGTATTCAATGAAATTATTGTTTCTTTGATTTGTTCTTTCACTAATTTACTTTGGAGAATCATATTATTTAATTTCCAATTAGTTTTTGGTTTGCCTCTCCATGTATGCTTACTAATATCTTTTTATTGCATTATCATCTGATAAAGTTACATTTATTATTTCTCCTTTTTTGCATTTGTTTGACATGTTTCTATGCCCTAATACATGGTCTATCTTTGTGAATATTCCATGTCCTGCTGAAAAGAAGGTGTATTCCTTTTTGTCCCTATTTATTTTTCTCCATATATCTATTAACTCTATTTTTTCTAGGATCTCATTCACCTCTCTTATCTCTTTCTTATTTATTTTTTGGTTTTATTTATCTAGATCTGATAGGGGAAGGTTGAGGTCCCCCTCTCGTATAGTGTTGCTATCTATTTCATCCTTGAGCTCCACGAGCTTCTCCTTTAGAAATTTGGAAGCTATGCTGTTTGGTGCATACATGTTGAGTACTGATAATTCTTCATTGTTTATATTGGCTTTTATTAGGATGTAATTACCTTCTCTATCTCTTTTAACCATATCTATTTTTACTTTGGCTCTGTCAGAAATCATGATTGCAACTCCTGCCTTCTTTTTCTCAGTTGAAGCCCAATAGATTTTGGTCCATCTTTTCATTTTTATTCTATGTATATTTGCCTGTCTCATGTGTGTTTCTTGTAGTCAAAAATATGGTAGGATTTTGGTTTCTAATCTACTCTGCTATTTGCTTCCTTTTTATGGGCAAGTTCATCCCATTCACATTCAGAGTTATAATTATCAACTATGTATTCCCAGACATTTTGATTCTCTCTACTTGTCCTATCCTTTCTTCTTTCACTATTTTCTTCTATAACAGTGGTTATTTTTTAATCAGTTCTCCTAATCCCCTTCTTTATTGTATTTACCTTTTTCCCCTCTCCCTTCTTATTCCCCTCTTATTCTTCTTTAGGGTCTTTTTAAGCTACCCCCAGGTCCCCCCCCCAGTTCTCTCCCTTCCTAGTGTTGCTTCCCTCTCTGCCAGTCCTTTTCTTACCCTTCTACTTCTTTATAGGGTGTATAGGGTGTGAATCAATTCTCTGCCACAATTTAAATTGATTTCAATGCACTTAAGTATTAAATATTTCCTCTCTCCAAGCTCTTTACTCTTCCAGTGTATTGTTGTTCTTCCCTGTTCACCCCACACACTCCTTTATGGAATATAAATCTACTCCATTTTGTTTGTTTTATCAATTTTCTTAAGATTACCTTCTTTTTTCCCCCCTCTAGTTTTATGTGTGTGTGTATATATATATATATATACACACACACATACATACATATATACATATTTATACATACATACATATATACATATATATTTATAAATACATACATATATACATATATATATATAT